>NW_022601467.1:20079293-20181930 GCF_009176505.1 Sitodiplosis mosellana | reverse complement strand
GAGAGAGAGAGAGAGAGAGAGAGAGAGAGAGAGAGAGAGAGAGAGAGCGAAAGAACGGAAGAGGGAGAGTGTGCGTTTGTTAGATGGCCACTATATACTTGAAGAGTGATTTTTTTCCCGTTCGGCAGCCACAAAATGCATAATATACCTGCGTGGAAAAGCCATGAGAAAAACTTTCTACGGTAGGTCATCGGCACACACACTGGCGACCTACTTTTTTCTACTCAATTGCTGCTTTCCATCATGTGTTATTTATCCGAATACATTCGAGTCGAGAATATCACACACATCCAGCTCTCACACACATACACACACACACACACACACTCTCTCTCTCTCTCTTTCTCTTTCTCTTTCATTCACAGTGTCGTGCCATTGAATTGGATATGTGTATCCTGTTTCTATCTCTGTTTGCGTATCGCACTGTATACATTTTCGTGAATGTATTACATAAGGCCTCCAATTTTTTTTCCAATACAGTGACTATGCGGAGCGCATTGTTTTACATATAGTATGTTGTGATGGCTGGCTGGCGGACTGGCTCAGTTCACCTGTATGTATTTGGGGTGCGAGAGAGCGATTGTGTGCACAAGCATGCACTCGGCTCGCTCGCTGGCTACGATGACTACAACCATGTTTTGATTATTCCTCACTCTTTCTCCCCCCATTCCCCTTGCCCAATATTACATCTCTAACACTGAAATGCTCTCTACCCTGTCTATCCATATGACTCTTAACGTCTAATCGGAGCGAGTGCATGTGCGCGCTGGTTGTATGCTACGATCACACGCTCCCACACTCTCTGCTGCTGCTGCTTTCTGGTGTGTATGTCTCTCTAATTTTTCCGACATTGTCGTTTCCATTTGTTTACACACCATGGCAATGGTGTACAACCGTTAATACTATTATTTTCAATATACTGTCGTTATGTATGCATCATTTACAATTTGCTCGGCGATGAGACGATGTAATCATAGAAACAACAACATCGCCACCAACTTCATCACCATCAGAAATATCCACAGTCACAACAGAAAATTAACTTGTACTATTTCATATATGTGTTGTTGATTTGACCGTTTATGTGGTTTTTGCCAACTTCTTCCAATATTGTTTTTTCTTCATTTTTTTCTGTTGCCTTTGATCACTTTTCTATTGTTACTTATTATATAATTTTCTTTTAATTTAATCGCGTCTCACATTCCAACTTTTGGTCGTGTATTTTTTTATTCAATTTCGTTTCCTTTTACGTTCTCATTATTATTTTTTTTTTTTGCTTTCTCATTAGGAATGAAATTTTCTCAAGTTGAATTGTCCATCGATGAAAAAAGGAGCATGGTATCAATCAAATGCACAATAAAAGCCGATTCTCTATACAATGCCACTTTCGATGCAACTCAAGATAGCGGTAAATAGTTCAAGGTTCACAAATCTGAATGGAAATGCCTCTCACTTTTTGCCTATGATTTAAATCATAATTGCATTATCATCTTGTGCGTTGCATTCAAATATCGTTGGCACAATAGAATAACAAAAGATATATATACACACACACACAACAAATATGTCAAATGATATATGTTTCTAAATTTAGACAGAAAATAAAAATGAAATACTTACGGACAAATATGTTACTCATGAGTGTGGCCGGCAAACAGAATACTATGACCAAAATATCAGCAACAGCTAGATTCACTATAAAATAATTAGTAACGGTTCGCATTCGTGGTGATCGCAAAACGACCGCAATAACAAAACTATTCCCGATTAAACCAACGATAAACACTATCACATAAGCCACACAATAAACGGCCGTTAAAGTCACCGAATGACGATACAGCAGCTCAAACTCTCTATTCGATACATACGATTCATTATCGTATGATTGGCTATTGGTTTCCTGCAGTTGAAATAGAATTACGAGAGAAAAGAGTGTTTCAATTAAAGCAATTAATTGGTTGGTGATCGCAAATGGAAAAATCTCGACTTGCAAATTGCAGAGAAAAATCATCGTGATCAAAAGGAGAGAACAAACGAAATGGATGAGAGAAAGAACAAACTTACATTCAAATCTTCGATAGCTACATTAAAGTTTCCTATTTGTGTGTCTTGCAATCGAAGTGTTGCCGCTTCGACCAATGGATTAAAAACTCGCTGCATATTTATTGCAATGCCCATTGTTTTTACATCGCTATTTATTTCAACCATGTTTGATTTCTAAGTGATCGTTACTTTTTGAAAAACCATTGAATTTTCCGACTGCACAACGCCTCGATACGTTTTCAATTTTTCAAAACGTTTCTACTTATGATTTCAGTTTTTATAGTTAATTTTTCTTTGCTGGTATTATTTATATAATGTTTCTTTTTCCTTTTAAATACAAGTGATTTATTTGTTAAAATTTATTTTTATTTATATAGAAAAGAATATATTGAAAAATTCTTGTTTCAAGTGTATGAAAAAACGTTCTATTACTTTGCATTTAGGTATTATTATTTTGTTTTATTTTGGTTTGTTATTGTTGAATAAAAAATGCTTATGGAAATGGGATTTCAAAGTTTATCAAATATGTGTGAGACCAATGATGAACAACCGTTAGAGCAGCAGACATATTACAGTCGCGTCATACCGATTGTTGAACTAGACTGAGAGTGAAATCAAAATGTTTGCATATAAATTGAAATGATTCCGTAAAGTTCAAATACCCTGCATGTTCCAACCGATGGAATACGATACCGTACACGGATGGAGTGTGTATAGTGTGTTGTGGATTGGATTGGATTGGATATTGCGCGCGCAATCACTTCCACATATTGTCGAGATGAGAAATAGTAACAGCCACAGGAGCAGCAGCAGCAGCAGCAGCAGAAGGAGCAACGGTTACAACAGCAGCAGCAGCACATTGCCCACAACTTGAAGCTGTATGGAGTTTGTGGTTGTTTCGGTGTTTAAGCAAACGGCCAACGCTAGTGGATGGATGATAGCACACCACGATGTACATTTGCTTCAAGTCGGCCAATCGTGCCTTATTCGATGCATACACAATCGTCGATATATATGAACCTTTAGGCCTAACAGGAAAAAATTGTAGTATGTATATATGGCAGATATATGCTTTCATTAGGTCGAAAAGGAATCATGTACACATGTGTTCGATTTTTGTTTCAAATGTGATCAACTTTGAACGGGACAACATGACAATACCATTTATGGAAAGGGGAACAAAAATGTCATACACATATTTTTGAGTTTGTTGCAGTTTGCTCTCTCGCTCGCTGATGTTATTAAACTCAAGGTGGCCCTCAATCGATAAAATTCAACCGATCGAGAATTATTTCAAGTTCACAACTATTGCAACTGATTCGACGGAACTGGAATGGAATTTCGCATAGAGACAAAAACAACAACAGCAAATAAAACACGTGTGTCGGTTTTCATTTTTCATACAATAGTCTTGTGTCGTTATTTTTTCTTTTCCTTCTTCTGCTTCTTCTTCTTCTTATTGAATGCAATATATTTTATTTGGTAAGGTTTATTGTTACATCGGTGGCCGTATTCGTTATCATTTTCCGTGATAATCGCATAAATCCCGAAACAGGATCATTGCCAAAATATTTCACTTTGATTTCTTGACCCACTTCGAATCCCAATGCTGCCGGATTTGCAACCTAATTGAATCAAATGAAAATAAAACGTATTTGGTATTTGTCTTTTGTTTCGGCTTAATCAAGTCATACAACAAGCAAGAGAATCGAAAAAAGGAATATAAACGTCGCATCGACAAAATATGGCATAATTTTACACTTACACGCCTACTATCCAGCTGTGCTACATGAATAAGTGTTGGTTTCATGCCATCGTAGAGAGTGACCATCACACCATTTTCCCTCATTTCCACAATTTTCGCCACATAAATCCCACCAAATTCTAAATTCGGCACTGTCTTTGACGCTAATAGCTCTTTTATGAGCGCCTCCGCCTCGTTTAACGACATTGGCGATGGCGCAAAAATATTAAATACATTTGGTTCGGTTTCAGTTAAATGAACGCCCGTTTCCAGGAAGATTTTCTTCAAATTCATACCACCGGGACCGAACAATTGGCTCCGTTGTCCCGGATCGATATTCATCTCTTTGGTCACCGGCCAACACTCTTTTCGCGCTTGCCGCGGCATTCTTATACATTTTTCCATTAAATCTAAAATTTTATTCTTTGACCTAATTGATTGATCGACGGCATCTGCAACCACTTTCATTGGTAGTCCATGCGTTTTGATATCTGCCTGTATCGCTGTTAGGCCTTCTCTTGTTGCTGCTATTTTCATATCCATATCTCCTAAATAGTCTTCAATCCCCTGCAAAGATTTTTCATTTCAACACACATTTTAACGGAGAACGTTCGTATTGCACGATTGATATGGGCAAACTCACTAAAATATCTGTTAAAATTCGATAGTCAGTTAACTCCGTTGGATTCTCTGGATTATATTTGGTTACTAAACCCATAGCGATTCCAGCTGCTGGCGCTGAAATCGGTACACCTGCATCCATAAGCGCCATTGATCCAGCGCATACAGTTGCCATTGAACTTGAACCTACGAAAGAGATTATGATTTTATTTGGACTTTTATCCAAAAATTTGAAGAAAAAACGCAACGATGATCGCTTACCATTTGATTCCAATACTTCGGATGTCAATCGCACCGCGAATGGGTAATCTTGTGGAATAATTGAAAGTAATCCCTTTTCGGCAAGTGCTCCATGACCGATTTCACGTCTCCCAACGGCGCCTACTCGGCCAATTTCTCCAGTCGCATATGGTGGGAATTCGTAGTGAAGGAAAAAGTTTTTCGATTTAACACCCCTTTCCATCGCGAACAAAAGACATGAACAAGACCATTATAGTTAATAAAGATGTGCGGAACATTTGAAATTAAGGCGCCGTAACTTACGTATTTATTGATGACATTGTGTCCAATTTCATGGCACTGTCAATGGAATCTAAGGAAACGGTGGCCATGACTTGAGTTTGACCTCGTTGAAACAATGAGGACCCGTGCAATGGCTCATGTAAATTTACTTCACATGATATCGGCCTAAGATCGTCTAACGCTCGTCCATCACATCTTTTGTTCTGGAAAATTAGCTCGCGAAATATGCTTTTGAGAATTGTATTGAAAATTTCAGTAATTGCTGATGGATCAACGTTTGGATAGCTAGACCACACTCGATTGACAACATCCTCTCGTATCTCTTTGACTGCCAGATCTCTGCTCATTTTGTCGTGTGTATAGTTTTGAAATACTTCGTTCAATCGCATTTCGCACATTGATCGAACCGCATCAGTGATCTCCGGATTAACCGTTTCGGGCACTTTAACCTCACGTTTTTGTTTGCCATATTTCAATCGAAACTCTTCAATTGCCGTACAAATTTTTCGACATGCTTTAGTACCGGTACTGATTGCCTTCATTACATATGGCATCGGAACGGAATTGGCTTTGCCTTCAATCATAACAATTAATTTGTCTTTGGTGCCTGTCACAACCAAATCTAAGCGGGATGACTGTAGTTCTAAACGCGATGGATTCAATATAACTTTGTCGTCAATCAATCCCAGTCGAACAGCACCGACTGGCCCATTCCATGGAATGTCACTGATGGCCAATGCAAACGATGCCGCATTTATACTCAACACATCCGGTGCGTAAATCGAGTCAAGGGCAAGCATATTGCAAACCAATTGCGTTTCGCACGTAAAATGAGCTGGAAACAATGGCCGAACCGACCGATCGATAATACGTGACGATAGGATTTCTCTCTCAGACACACCCAACTCTCTTCGCAGAAAATTGGTTGGAATACGTCCGGCGGCTGCATATTTTTGGCGAAAATCAACGGTTAAAGGCATAAAATTTGCGCTCGATGAACTCGGCGCATCCTTTGAAACAGCTGTCACCATCATCGATGTATTGCCCATCTGACACACGCCCGTTCCACTCGCAAATCGAGCATATTTTCCCGTTGACAATTTCACATTTTTACTATACGTCCAATAAAAATAGGAATAGGCATTAGCATTCGATTCGAATGTTAAAACATAACCAAACAAAATGTCACACAACACTTACTCATTTCCAATATCGATGGACACGGATTGCTCCGAATCATTTGTTGTTATCGTGTAGCCGGAACTTTTCCGATGGCAATTATAATGTTTATTTATTAGGGAAAGCGATAAACTTTTTACATTCCTTATGCGATACATGATGATAAAACAACGCACGGACTTTTGAAATCATGTATGACCATCGTCGTGCAAGTGACACTTCATTCTTGGCGGCGTTGGCTTATTTTTGTAGAAATGTCAGAGATTAATATGATTTGCTTTCATACCGGCTAGTCGTTTCACGTTGAATAGAACAATTTTCGGAATATTTTGTACATATTTCCACAAGAATAGTGCGTTAGTATGTCTTTTTACATGAATTAAACGCATTGCCGTTTCGTTAAGACTCACACTTTACTCGAAAACGTGAAACTGTCAGAATATTTGGTAATGCAGTTGAGCAGTAGCTTTGGAATAATTGATCGAAACATAGAATGAAAACGTGAATAAATTATGTCGAAAAGCATATACAGTATACACACAAATTGAGCCTTTATTACTTAAAGAAGATTGAAAAATATTCAAATGTAAATTTTCGATCGTTACGTTGAAATCCAACTTGAATTCACTAGCACTCACACATAGCCACACTGACAGCGAGTGTAAAATGACGCGGTATCGGCTCAACAGCTGACGGAATATACCATATATAAAACAAATGTCAAGTGTGAGCTTCCTCAGACTGACAGCGTTCCAAGCGAAACAAACAGATTACCAAATAAACAACAACAACAACAACAAGAAATAATTGGCGTCGTAAAAAATTAAAAAAAAAAGTGGTTTGATTCGGTCGGTTTAATATTCCGAGAATGCTGTGTGAAATGTAGAAAGACAAATGTTGGTTTGAATGATGGAGAATAAAGAGAGCTATCGCCAACAACAGGATAATGAATTGGAAGTGATTCAAGTGAGTGATTTGATTGAATTTTTCTAACGAAATAAAAAGAGGAGTCGCTGTGGTTGTGCCAAATGTGCTGAATATTGATGAATAACTCATTGTTTATTTTACAGTCGATTTTTGGCAATGATGTTATTGATTTGCGTGACCATAAAAACAATGGAGGTTGGAGGCCAATGGACATAGTAATCACGTTGTTGCCACAAAAAGGATCATCTGGTACTCGTGAAGCATACGCCAGAACCAAATTGCACATAATATGCCCATCAAAATATCCAAAAGTGTAGGTTATGTTGAATTATGATAACGCAATCGTATTCAAATATTATAATTGATCGGCGGTGGCAAAATATCTGCGTCACTGTTTGCTTGTGCTGATAACGCAATATTTATCCATATGTTCGTTTAGTGGCGCGACGATTTTTTTTTTCTGCTGAAAATTTAGAATATGAGAAGTGCACTGCATTTTTTCATCCAAATTTTAATTCGAATTATTTTCGGTTTCTTTTGTAGTTCGCCAAAAATTTATTTGGAAGAAACAAAGGGGCTGTCCGATGTACAGAAGAATGAGTTGATTAAGGAATTGAATGAGCTGTGTGAGCAGAAGAAAGGAGAGGTGGTCATCTATGATCTGACTCAAGCTGTGCAAGCATTCCTTCATAAGCACAACAAAGCACCGTGTGGCAGTTTCTACGATCAGATGCTACTCGAGCGGAATAAACGGGATGAGGCATTGCTACAGCAACAAGCACAGTGGCTGAGTCATGAACAACAGCTGATACGCGATGAGGTTCTAAAACGTAAAGAAATTCTTCGCCAAGAAGATCGATGGCGCCGAGACGTTCGACGGAGTATGAGTGAGCAAAGTCCAAAGCACAGGTCAAATAGTTCAGCCGAAATGGCCGACCATCCATTGGATGGAACACAAAATGGTTGTGAGCTTCATTTAAGCAGTGAAGACCTCTATTTTACAACAGTCGGTCGAAAGATTCGAAGAGGTTGCTGTTTAGGTTAGTATTTCTTTCCGAATTTAACATAGTTTCACGGCACTAATTACGCTATTCTTACAGGTCATTCGCAAAATGGTAGTATATCCTATTCTGGGATTGATTCAGAGACGGGTCAATTGCTTTATATCACAGAATGGAATATTAAATATTCGCAGCTGGAGTCAAAATGTACAATAAATTGCAAAAATGAGTCAAGTAAATGCAGCGGCCACACAGTCGATGAGATCATAAGTTGTGTCGAACGAGAAGTGATGCAACTGTCGAGCATTCGCCACAGAAATTTAGTCGCTTACGAAATGGTCTTGTGTTTGCGACGAAAAGAAGGCATTATTGTATATTTGGTGCAGGATTTTGTGCAGGGAAATAGTGTGAATTGTATATCAAATTCGCTTGGATGGTCGTATTCGTCCGTTGGTATTGTTGCCAAGGGGGTTTTGGATGCTCTCATCTATTTACACAACAAGGGCATTTCGCACAGTAACATCGACGATGGTTCTGTGTATCTGGACAATTCGGGTGTGTGTCGAGTCACGGACTTTTGGTTAGTATCGTACATGACCTACCTCATGGGCACATCAAAATGTAGTAAACACAGTGGAGGTGATTTGCCAGCCCTTGGCCATTTGGTTGAATCACTTTTGCAGTTACCCAATCCCGATATGTTTGATTTCATTGAACAATGTAAAAGTGAACGAACCATAACCGCTTCCGATTTGCTTGAACATCCGTTTCTGTCGCCCGATCGTTCAAACGGTGCAAATAACTCACAACCAATTGTTGTGCCGGAGAAGAGAGTCACAGAATTTCCGATGCATACATCAATCATGCCGTTGGGACACTCTCGTCTGCAAACCGAATTCGAAGTGTTGCAATGGTTGGGACAGGGTGCCTACGGAGACGTTCTAAAAGTGAAAAATATCCTCGACAATCGACAGTATGCCATCAAACGAATCCCGCTGACCACTCGCTCAAGACAAATATTCAAAAAGATGACGCGAGAAGTCGAGCTGCTCTCACGTTTGAACCATGAGAATGTTGTTCGATATTTCAACAGCTGGATCGAAAATGCCAATGAATCGGACCTTAAAAAGTACGCACAGATTGATGGCGACGCTGACAATGAGAGTGCAACGAGTAGCAGAGAAAGTGACAATCAACTTTGCGTGATACAGAAACCTGACGAGTCTTCATCAGATGACTGGCTGGGATCACCGTAAGTTTGAATCAAAATTTTGAATCGACTTTTTTTTTATCTTACCCTATTTCATTCATTGCAGGCCAAACAACAACGATTTCAGTTCGGATGGCATTGAATTTGTAAACTCGGACGGCGAAGTAATTGAAGATGACGATGAAAATGATGATGACGACGACGACGATGATGATGATGATGAATCTCAAGCCATTTCGAGTAGCCAACAAATCAGCCGATCACCGAAATATGAAGTGCAAATTATGTATATACAAATGGAATTCTGTGAGAAAAGCACGCTGCGCACGGCAATCGACAATAATTTGTACAGTAATACTGAACGATTGTGGAGACTTTTCCGTGAAATTACTGAAGGTTTGGCACACATTCATTCACAAGGCATGATTCACAGGGATCTCAAACCGGTGAACATTTTCTTGGACTCTCGTGATCAAGTAAAAATCGGAGATTTTGGTCTGGCCACCACTAGCTTTTTGGCTTTGCAACAGAATCATGAAGTGAGTCTGTCGCGAAATCATGGCGAAATCAGTGGTTCACAGCACACCGGTAAAGTTGGCACCGCTCTCTATGTCGCACCAGAGCTTACGGGCAAAGCTGGCAAATCGATTTACAATCAAAAAGTCGACTTGTATTCACTTGGAATTATATTCTTTGAAATGTGCCATCGACCATTCTCGACGGGTATGGAACGCGTTGAAACGTTAGCTGCACTGCGATCGCCAAAAGTATTAATACCTTCTTGGATGGAAAATGATCAGACCTATGCGCAACAAGTTAAAGTACGTTCAAAATTTGAGTTTATTTAATTTAGTGGGTGGTAATTTTAAGGGTGAATAAAATAAAAATGATCATCAAATTGTTTCAGGTGATCAAATGGTTGTTAAATCATGATCAAAATAAGCGTCCGACTACCGAGGAATTGCTAGCTTCCGATTTACTGCCGCCCGCTCGTCTCGAAGACAACGAATTGCAAGAAATGCTGCGACATGTGCTAGCCAATCCACAGAGTAAATCGTACAAACATTTAGTGGCCAGATGCTTAGCTCAACAGAGTGACACCGTGCTGGAGCTCACCTATCATCTCGGATTGTTGGAAATCAATTCGAAATTGGAATATGTTAAAGTAAGTTGAAATTTTGTTTTATTTTTTAAGAGAAAACTTTCACATTTTCAAGGAAATTATCAACGAAACATTCATTTTTTACTTGCAGCGTGAAATAACCTCCTTATTCCAGAAGCACGGTGCAATGGAAGTGGTGACTCCGCTGCTTTCGCCATATGTAAAATCAACCAAAAGTACGGCGGTTCGCTTGATGACTCACTCCGGCAGTGTGGTTGTTCTTCCACATGATCTGCGCGTTCCATTCATCAAACACATTGCATTGAGCGGTATCAATTTGATGCGACGATATTCCGTTGGCAGAATCTATCGCGAAAAGAAAGTGTTCAATTTTCATCCAAAACAATTGTACGAATGTGCATTCGATATTATTACCCCGTCTTCGGCAACTGAATGCAGTACGTACTCATGTGTTTCAGTTTTACTTGTTCAGATTCATTGCTTCTTCTTTTTTCAATTAAAACTCATTCAATGTCAAATTTTACTCGTCCACACAGGAAACAGACTGATTGACGCCGAACTCATCTCCATAGCCTATGAACTTACAAACATTTTTCCAGCATTAAAGCAGCAAAACCTTTCGATTCGCTTGAATCATACTTCATTATTGAACGCCATTCTAACACATCACAATGTGCCTAGAGACAAGTACAACGATGTTTTTACAGCCGTGCTCGACTATAGCGATCGCAGAATTTCGAAATTTCAATTACATTCAACGATAACACTTTTGCTGGAATCATCAAAACATAGCGCTACCAATTTATTGGATATTATGCTAACAGAAATTCCATTGGGTGGACCAAAATCACATTACACCAACGGTTCCAGTTTGAGAAACTTGATCAAAGGTCATAGCGAAGCATCGAAAATGGCACGGGCTGCAATGGATGAAATTGAGAATGTGGTGTCGTTATCACAGAGTCTTGGTGTTATGGTATGTTGAAAGATTAAAATTCCTTTTTAATCAGAGAATTAAGCGACATTGAATCTGTATTTGGAAAATTTACTTTGAAATTTTGGTTAACATATCAATTCCACTCAACAGTGTTCAATCAGTTTGTATGCTGGCCTTGCTGTTGGATACGAACAAGCGAAGAACGGTGGAATAATCTGGCAATTGCTGGGAGATTTCAAAAATAAGAATCATCAAGGAATTCCATACGTGCTTGGAGTGGGTGGCAGATACGACTACATGCTATCGGAATATCAGTAAGAATGCAATTCGAAGATTTTGTTTTCTAAACACAACGAAATTGGAAATTACATCAAAAAAATCTTCTTTTTTCCGAATCAGGAGACAAGCTCACAATCGCGGTGTAACTATACCAAATCGTAATAGTCAATCCGGAGCTGGATTATCGTTTGCCTTGGATAAAATAATGAGTGTATTGAGTGCAACTTACACCGAAGATACAAAAACGACAGACGTTGTTGTGTGTGTATCTGGTATTCGACCAAATTTCAGAGATGTAACACAAATTTTGCGTGCACTCTGGTCATCGGGTATTCAGTGTGCCATTGTTCAGGCGAATAATCCCGAGGATGGACAAGATATGGCAAAAGATCTGGGTGCAATCTATTATGTGATCTACACTGAAGATGGTATACTACGGGTACGATCATGGATCAATGAACGATTTGAAGAGAAATTGATGAATCGAGACGAGATCATAGCATACATAAAAAAAGCGCTGCGACCCGAACCCGAGGCAACATTCACGCAACAAAGTCTTAGTTTAAGTGAAGCCACCAAATACAATCGAAGTAATGCCAGTTTGGCTGAACCAACACTGCCCACCGTCGACATCATTTTCAAAATCAACGACAAAATGACATCTAGCCAACGGAAGCGCCAAGAGAATTTCCTCACTAGCCACATGTCCGAGTCACTGCTTTTGTTCAATAAACGTGAACAAATCGCTGTGGTAGCCGTTGATCTTCAGCCAATCATCATTCGTGCACTGATCAGTGCGATGGATCCGCGCGGTGCCACCGCTAAAGAGATTGACAATGAGATTTCATTTGTGATCGATCGATTTCCCCAATATAAACGCTATATCAAAGACGTGGTCGAAGAGATTACGGACATCTTTTCGGAGAAAAAGTGCCCACCCGTCGTCTGTTTGTACAGCTTGAAAGACAGCTATTACAGATTTATATTGTAGAATATCGATCGTGTTTTTAATCGATTTTTTTATATATATTTTGAAAGGCAAACATCAACAATTTATTCTGAAAAGAAGTGCATTTAATGTTATTCATCTTAGTTTTTATATATAGATAAGTACAGAACATCATTTTGATCATATTGTCTTGAATTTGAGCAAAGCCTGGCTTTGTCTGCTCATTTGACCATCATTATGCTTTGGACTGAAAGTTTTCGGTACAAGCCATGGTGGAAAAATGAAAAGAGATAACAAGTCATTGGCTCATTTTTTTGAGGGCACTTCATTCATTACTACTAAATTCAGCCATTTCCATGCTCATACACAATTCAGTGGAGATGGCATGCATAACAAGAGACACATCTGTACATTATTGTAAAGTATTTTTTTTATAATAAACGTTTGTAGTGGTTTACATAATAATATAATGGGTTAATTCATTCAATCGTACGATATTCGTTCACATGTCGGCTACAATGAGTGCAGCACCAGACAGAATGACCGAATCGCAAGGGGCACCTGCCACCACTTTCAGCGAACAAATGAAAGCATTACGTGTCGAATTGCTATACAACGGCAATTCAACGATATTTTTGTCGTTGTGAATGGATTTTGTGGTGTAGGTCATTGTTAGATTCTTAATTATTGACGGCGAACCAAATTCGGGTAAGTTCAATACAATTTTATTGTCCTTCCATGCCGCGCCATCGACCTTTGAAAATGAACGTTTAAAATTAATAACTCGTGAAATTATAATGTTGTTGTTTCTTTCATGAGTGAAAGAAGAAAAACAAATTAATACCGTTAGCAATGTGACAGTTATTTTCGTTGTGGGTAATGTGTGCACTTGACCCTTTAAACTGGAGACAAGCTCCAATTCACACGTTGAAGTATCAAGTTCGCTTTATAGAACAGAATAAAAAGAGAAATTAACACAAATCACACATCGAATAGTATACGGAAAAATGACATGCAATGATAATTACCGTGCATTTTTCAGTTTTAATGCAGCCAAAAATGATTCCACGTTATACACTTTGGCGAAATCGATTTCATCACAAAAATCAATGTGAATGCTACCTTGATAACGCCGTTCCGCCTCTGTGCAGCGACTAACAACCGCTTTGATATAGTCAACAATGAACCGTGGTCCCGACCAAATCTGGCGCCATTTGAATGGCACTTGATTTTCACATATTATTCGAATCAAATTCAACGTATCACGCGTCAGCGACGACACATCCTTCATTGCAATATGAATCATACTCAACGTACTGTGAATTGCTTTGAATATGTTTTTGGCCATCAAAAGCTCTGAAATCACGAACAATGTCCAAGGTTTCGCAGAGTCACTATTTTGCATTTGAATTATATCGCTTGAATGAGTCAAATTCACGCCCTGGAAAATAGTCAATTTTAAATGGTCAATCCACACACCATAATAAAATTGGTACGTTTCATTGGAAATTACATTCATTGGCAAATTAAATTTCCAAAATTGACGATTTGGAAGAAAATAAATAAAGTGGATTAAAAATTACTTACCTCGTTTAATTTTCTCCACAGACTAAGAATCGGTTTAATTCTTTTGTCGAAATTCCGAGTATCCATCGTCAATTCCGATTCTAATATATTGTAACGAAAGAAAAATGTATTGGCATAACAAATAAAATTACATTTGAATATATGTTTGGATTATTGGTTACACGCGGAGAGTCAAAGACTCGACAAAAATTCAATATCATTTAAAAATGCTTAAGGAGAACGTTCGTTAACTTACGTCTCAACTGCTTTAAAATATTGCGACACATGATTGAGTCTCGAATCAGGATCGTAACCGATGACAAGCCAAATGTTTCTGGATTATCAGCGTCGGGTAGTCGATACAATGCATTCAAATAGTCTTGAACGTTATACGACAATGGAATGGGGCATTTGAGTTCAAGCGGTGTCCATGAATTGGTCATCATCTTATCGGTGAAAAATTCATCGAAATTTGCTTTCAAAATCAATTGATCCTGTGCATTATCGATTCGTCCACCATATGCGATCAAACGACATAATTCCTTCAAAATGGACCAGTCCATTTTAAACGATGTCATTTTCTCCATCGATCCGATGATATCAATGGCTGCTTTCAAATCTGCATCTGAGAACTCGTATGGTTTAGTCCATCCCTGTGGCACAAAGCCTCGCCTCTCTTGAATGACCGCATTAAAAATGAACAACACGATGTAGACCTTCAAAAGTTTAGCATCACGTTTCTTCTCTAGCAGGCTCCTCCATTGTTGAATTAACCGTTGTACTTTCGATTTTATACTGTTTGGTGCCTCATACAGGACTTTATTGCATTTGTTCAGCAAAGATTGTGGAAAATGACGAGTACCATCGCAAACCAGCCAAATACGGAATCCATCACGATACGGAAGTGTTTGCAGCATTTCATTGAGTTCGTTCAGCCAATTTGGCACGAGTTGCACATTTTTCACGCAAATCCAATTGCCATTTTGTGCCGTCTGGCGAATTTGCTGCATGACACCATTCTCTTGGCCCTTGCCAATGGCCATTTCCATGAATTTGTTGGGCCCAAGTTTGTGCTGAGAGAAATCCAACACATCTTTCGATGGATCAATCTCACCATTTGTTATAAACAGAATTGGCTCATCCTCTCTGGTTTCATCGAACAATTGCTGGATGCTCGGCTTTATTTCGCATGGAACATTCGTCATGAGAAGCTTCGATAGTGATCGCGTCATTGTGGTGATGAGCAAATCCGGTCGGAAAATTTGTGTTACCAATATTTTTTGCAACTCAGTCACATGCACGGGAAGATCAGTTGGCGTGGTACTGTTCATAAATGAACGCCAAAGACCTTCATTTTCAAGCTGAAGTATGTTGTACAAATCATAATGGTTTAGTTTCAGTGATACTACTTTAGGTGCAATATTCTTTTTAATCCAACTTGGTATTTTATGATCGCCACTCTCATCGACGAGCGCAAAATTTGTGATGAATGATTCCCATTCCTGGGGAAAAAAGATTAATCACATGGAAATAGATTGGATAAAGTTTCAACCAACGGAAAAAATTACCTTTTCGGGAACAAGTTCGGGGCGTGATCCTTTGAGTATATGCAATGCAAGTGCAAAGTGTTCATCTTTTGGCAACGCTCGGCTTATCATATTGTACGTTGACTTGACCACTTGTTCGAATATACGGCGTTGATCAAATTCCTGTAAATTCAATCAAATAAATTATGCCCAATCACATTCGATAAAAAGTTAAATGTTGAATGTTGAATGTTAATGAAACACACAAAATTTGAACTCGCGTGAGTGAAAATCCGTATCACTAAAAATTTACCTTTTCAAGGCTGATGCTCTTCACATAGAGCGACATGAAAACATTGACAGGCATCACGTAGATTTGATTAATGCCCACATACAAACTGGCCGCACGGCTGCATGCATCTTTGTACTGCTCATACTCGCCCATTAATTTCCGTTTAATTTCGGCTGATTCTTGCAACGACAAATCGATTTGGGAACTACTTGTCTTCACCTCATTCAATGTTTGCAACAATTTCTAATGAATGAAGGGAAAAACAATTTTACATTTATTCTTAACATTGTACACATTCAAAATTAATAATTATTCCATTTTTGTTTAATCTAACTCACTTCATTCTTCAAAATATCGCCTTGGGATTTCGACAGTTCAAGCAAGAGTTTCTCTTGCAGTTCCTCTCTCTTCTTAAGCAAATCGCTTTCATTTTGTAACAATGAAATGCGTTTTGTTTCGAGTTCCGGTTGCTTAACTTGAATTGACTTGCTCATTAGTTGATCTGTAATTTGCGAAGAAATTTAGATTTATAAAGACACATTCAAATTATGAACATTCATTAGATCTCGACCTGTTAGTCCAGCCACCGTAGTTGTAAACGGAATAACCGTTAGGTATGTGTCAATAATTCCGGTTTTATTTGTAAAATTCACAGTTCCACGCGATGATAAGATCACTTTGAAATTTTCATTGAAATCGACCAATTTGTTGCCAACTTGAAGGAACTTCTTATTGAACCGCATTTGAATTGTGGTCGAAATGATCGTTAACAACGGTGGTTTGATTTCATTGCAATCGTCGACAATGAGCACTTTGCCAAATCGAATGGCCAACTCCAGAGTGTATGTGAATCGATCTGAGTGTTGCGTTGCGATTTCATATGCGATTTCTTTTGAGCTCAAATACTTCACCAACCAACTGACGGCGCTTTTTGTTGGATCATTTAGCATTGGAACGGGTGTTGAACCAAAAGCAGTCGTTAGCATCTGGAATTATGGAGAGAAGGTATTATGTTGGAATAAAGTGTCACAAATGAAGGGAAATCTGATTATTATTCTGCTTTCGAAAAGAGCAAAATACTTTTGTCAACAATGCAGCATTTTCCATCGATTGAACATCCGGGGTGAGACCCATACTTTCCCAGATTATGCGATCTTGATCAGATAGAATTTTGTCCATTATATTGACATCTTCGAGCTTGAGCTTCACATAAATCTGCGCCATCATTTCCCTTGAACGAAAAAAAAACAGAGCAGAAAATGACCATTTCAAGTATTTTTGCTCCGACTAAATGAACTAGCTACATACTGTCGATTTTCAAAAGTAAGATGTGATAAGTGTGTGATTGATAATGCAATGAGGAATGAATTCAATTCGATTTGATCGATATTCTTGTTGATATCTTGCAGTTGCATCTTCCAATTGGCATACTCAGTACTGAGTTTAGTCACCAGCACTTCGGCCGATTGAAGTGTCTTTCTGGCTGTGTCAAGTTTAACTTCTAGAACAGCCGCTTCTTGAGTATAAATATTTAGTTGAATCGACAGCTCTTTGACGCGAGCATCGACATCATCCAGGCCACTCTTCAGTAATTTCATATTGTTTTCCGATTCGCGTAAGTTTTTCTGCAACTGTTCCTGTTCTTCTTCCAGCGGCCTAATGCTTTGCACCACTTTGCAGTATTTCACATTTGCAATGACCCATGTGGCCAGCGGAGCAGCCGCAGCTGAGGCACGTTTCGCATTTTTTACATCAAACGACTCTGCTTTTGTGCTCATGAGTTTTGCGACTGCGTTACAATTTTCCACGCTGATACGAGATGGATTCAGTGATCGAATGTCTTCTTTGACACCACGTTTTGCAAGGAACGATTTCATGCTATTCCACGACGTATCACGTGTTCCCATTAACCGAAGAACTCCCTCCAAAATGTCACGAATAATATCGGGTGGAGCACGCAGCGACCGAATTTCGGACAGTGCTTCCGTTTTGATTTGGCCCACTGCTGAAACTGCCTCTTGCAACATCGGCTCAACTTCACGCAACTCAAGCTCCACGGCTTCTTTTCGATTCTTTAACAGTACCTCATTTTCTTGGGCTTTATTTTTCAATTCAAGCAAATCACTCTTTTGATTCGTAGCGCTTTTCATAGTCGTTGCAATCATTTCCAGTGCATTGTTTGCCATTTCTCTCTTCTCAGCCAAGGCAACTTCTTGCTTTTCGGCTTCTTGCTTCAAGCTCCGAACTACTTCATGAGCTGATGAAAGCTTGTCAACGCCAGCCTAAGTAAACAATTTTTTTCTTAGACAAAATAACGAAAGCGATTTAAATTGAAAACGAAGCGATTTAAATTGATTTACCTGTAGAATATTTTGCTGTTTTTGTATACTAAACAACATATCTCTGTACAAAGTGCCGTAGGTGAAGATTAGATTTTGGAAACGATATTCTGATTGGTTCCATTCGGTAGAGCAAATTTCAAGTATATTCAAATGCTTTGGGGCTGGAACTGAGTCTCCGCAAAACATTTCGGTCAATTCTTTGGCCACATATTCTGGTGATGCAATTGCAGTGCTCGCCATCCAAATGATGTCAGTGCATTTGTAAAGCGATGGATAACTCTCAAACAGCTCATCAGTGTTATGACTTTCACTTTCCAAGCAAAGAACAATGTGAAGGCGTTGCTTTATTCCTGAGATGTTTTATGGAAAGAAAATTGAAATCAAAATTGAGCTTAACATGAATTTGAAATCTTGAGAAATCTCAGCTCAATGTTTGAGGGAATTGACGATAGCTAAAAAGCAGAACACTCTGTGCTAATAATTAAGAATAACTACGTACTAAACCAAAAATAAGCGCTTAATGATTCTTGAAAACCCTCCTGTTGTGCCATTGATTTCAATGGTTTCGCCAACGACTCAAGATCATCACCAAATAGATTGGGAATTTCACTGCCTTCCAACACAGCCTCAACCGGATTCATAATTTCGGGCAAATAAGAAATCCATGAATGTTCAATACAAAATGTCACATGATGTTCTTCCAGTGCAGCGGATTGCATTGCCTGTTGATTAATTAGTTTGAAAAGAAAAACCATCAATTGCACGGTCATCGTTTTGGTTTGCGAATCTTCTCAATAAATACCAATTTCAAGTCATTATAAAAATCGTTCATATTGTAATTCTTCACGGGTGTGATTGATGCAATTTTGATGCCTAAATATTTGCAAGCGATATGAAGAGCATCGATTTTCAATGAACCGGTTGGACCGGCCAGCACTACATGTGATTCGGATCGTGAAAGAGTGCGACAAATGGAAGCGGTTGTCTCTAAAAGCAGATCATTGACCACGGTGTACAAAACGATGTCTTCGGTGTCTGAAATTGAAACTTCATTTTAATGACTGCTTTCCATATTGCATCCAATATGATAAACTCACTGCAAATCGTGATGTTTCGTTTAACAATATCTGTCCAATCCTGTTGAATCACATACTGCAACGCAGTCGACTGGTTGCCACTTGGCACAAAAAAGTAATTCGTTTGATCCACGTCAAACAGAGTGCGACTCGTCGAATGTAAAATTCGATCAAATTGCTCTTTATGTTCCTCAGCAATGAGCCGATTACGGAAAATACACTTCATCTCATTGTAAAATGCCTGAAATTCAGAAAAACAAGAGTTAATTGGATTTGGAAATAATGACCAAAATTTATAGTTCCCGTGATGATAGGCAAACGAATATACTTGTTGGAAAAAGTTCTCCGGGTAAAATTTCAATCCTTCAATCAACCGCGACAGCATTTTTGGAGTAAAAATGTAATGATTCCGTTGATCTCGTGTGAAGTTTTTGTTCATCTATGATTTTTTTGGGATAAAATAATTGAATTTCATCCTTTTATTCGACACAATCTTCGAATGATAAAGCTTACCTCGTTATATATTTCAATTAGGCATTCGACAATTTGATCAATACGTCTGGAATTGACAGCCGGCTTAAAACGGAGACTCATCGGCAAGAATTGATTTTTCATTATCAGATGAAGCTCAGTGTCGTTTGGAAATCTACAGAATTTAAAATCATTTCCAAGACAACATGTTTTTATTTGAATCAATTCGATAATCGATTAATTAAAATCAAAGTTTACGTAAAGAGTTGGCATTTGCTCTTCGTTATAATATGACGATGGCAATAATCGATCAACGCAAACATAAAATGACCAGAATTAGATATTGATTTTATACTGTGGAATGGAATGGTATAGTAGTAAATTTTTGGGACGAAAAATTCCCATATGAAGTTTATTAGAACAAACTGTGTGAAAAAATTCTCGCACACACTTCCGTTGTCATATGTTTTCAACTTCGAATAGAACCCTTTGAATAGTCGATGTATTTTCATAAACTTTATAATCAGTACATATTTTTAGCCATTTTAGATTTGTGCTGAGCGACCACACCGTGAGATTGTAACTGAGCCGGAAAAACATCTGTTGATTGAAAACTTACTCGGCATGGAAATTCTGAACTATTGATAAAAACCGTGGTGAAAAGTTGCGCTTTTGAATATTGACCATTGAACAACAAATAATCAAGTCGGTCACATTTATCCATTCCAGTGATTCGGTATAGAAACCTGATCGTCGAATGAGCTGAACAATGAGTTCCATAATTTCACAAGTACCATACTGATCGAAGTTGCATAGATCGATATTTTTGAAAAATAGCACCGTTTTATTGAGATGTGGCTTGTATTCACGACCCTTTAAACCTGATATAACCATGGAGTTCTGCAAATTGGGTCCAATTGAGAAAAAAAAATTAAATGTATATTGAAATTTGCTGAATAAAGTATGATTTCGAGATAGTTTTCAAAGGTTACCTGTTTCAACATGTATAAAACATAAGATGCAGTTAGCTGAGAGCTGCAATTTATTGTCAATAGTTGATAACTATCTAAATCTACGACGGCTGCTCTTAGTAAAAGACTGCAAATAAAACGAATGGATTGTTTACACTGTTTTGAAAGAAATTAAAGAGAATGAATACCTAGTGCCTGATCCAGACGGACCAATAATGTTAAATGGAACGCCCTCTTCGAGATAAATTTTCAGAATATTCAAATATGTTTTAATTTTGGTTGTTTTTATCAAAAAATTGGCTATATTATCGATTGAATCAATTTCGACCATGCCATCGGACTCGTGCAATTCAACCGCTTCGCGATACTTGTTGAAAAAACAATACTTTGCCTCCTTTCCACTTGGGATATAAATGTCTGCCCATTCCAATATCTAAGCAAAGTGAAATGAAAACAATGGATTTAGAGTACGATTTCATTATATTCAAACTGTAGGATTGCGAATGGTGAACAACCTTTGTTGCCAATTCACTCTGATGCTTTGGCTCCAATGCATAGCCCAAGCAGTAAATGAGTCGTACACAAAAGTCTTCCTTCAATCGCACACCACTCGTATACGTCAGAATGTTGCAAATGTTTCCGATTCTCGATATCTCAATCGATTTCTTTTGTAACCAATCAAACGCTTTGACAACATACTGTTGAATAAGTGACCCGTAGACATCTGGATTCGATTGCTTGATGCTCCATGAATCAAATACTATTTGCTCGGACAAATCGGATGCACTTGAAATGGAATCGAAACGAATTCGAGTGTGAATGTGAAATGTGAAATGTGAAATGTATGCTATAAATGTGGATCAAAGTGATAATAAAACACATTCTCGATAAATTGTTACCTTAAGTTCACAATTCCCATTCGGGAAATGGTTGCCGGCGACGCATGAATAAGATCGTGCGTTTCGAAAATAAAGTTAACATTGTCACCAAACTGAATGCGCCAACCGGATGGCAGTGTCAAAAGTCTGTCGCAAAAGCATTGCCCACATTAAAATCGTTTCACGTAATGGATTCGCTTCTCTTTTTTTTGCTATTCTATATGAATCATTCAACTTACTTGTTGTCATCCAACACCGAGTTTAACGCCTAAAATGGAATGACAGAGAAAAAAAAACGAATTTAGTTTAACAATCGACGTCAATAACAACGACAACTATAGCAGACATCCATTGAAAACATACTTCAATCCAATCCGGATCAATTTCGCCATCGCATATGATCCATGAACTTGCATCTGAGCCCCACACGACCAAAGTTTCAAAAAACGAAAAAAGATATAAACAAATTAGCAAATGAAATCAAAGCGCGAGCGTTTATGCAAAATGTGAATTGAGCGATGAAACGCGCTGTTGCTCCGTCGTGGAAATAGGATAGAGATACAAACCGGCATTTTCTTCACTAACAGCAATCGCAGCCGATGTTAATGTGCCATCATTCCATTGCCGCGTATCCGGATCTAGGTGGCCGAGTAGCTGTGTCCGACTCATCGATTTCGGTGAAATCGTATAAGTTTTAATTACTTTGCCGGTGTTCATAATGGCTTGTTTCAATAGCGATATAATGGTAGTTTTTCCACAGTTTGGCGGTCCTAGCACAACGACACCCATCCGCTTTTCCAATTGCTCATATAGCTGTAAGCACTTTTCCAATTGTTTTTCATTTTGCTGCAAATTCAACTGATCGAACGCCTGCCCAATGGATTGCTGCAAAACATTTTGTTGCATCTTATCGATGGTTGTGTTCGCAAAAACATATCCAATTAGCATATCAAATCGCTTGCAATCGCTGGCTGTTAATTTCGACATAGTGTTCATACGGAGTGCATTAACGGCCAAACGCATCTCAAGGTCTTTATCATGTTGTTGCTGCTGCGGCTGTGGCTGCTGGTGCTTGTTCGGTATTTGTTTTAAAAAACGGCCACAGGCGAGCAAAACCGTTTTCAGTTCACGTAAGCCCCACTCGTAATGGCATTGCGGTGAGAGCATCTTTTTAGCCATGTTAAACAATTCCACCATTCGCGCACCAATTGTTTCAGCATGCTCAAATCCCTCGACAAACAAGATAACACGGGCAATATCCTTTGGTTCCGGCTGTTGCATAACTATCGGCCGAAATAGTGCCTGCAAATTGGATGGCAACGTTTGTCGGCCGCCATATGCCTCGCCAGCCGGATTTAGTGTCACAAAAATACCACAGTGCAAATTCAACGGTATCTTTATAAGAGTACGACGAAAGAGAAAGTGAAATGGACAGAGAGAGAGAGAGAAAGAGAGAGGGAGAGAAAAAAAAATTCGGTTTACTCAGACATAGATCAATCACCGTTTGATAAACAAACAAAGCATACTTTTTCATCAAAAATCGTGACCGTATCACTTTTCTGCTGAATGGCCGTTTGAATTGGTTGAATAATCATCGAAAGAACGGATAATGTTGCCTCTTGCAAACGATTGAATTCATCAAAGCAACCAAACGCTCCGCATCTGGCTAAACCGGCCAGAATTAAACTGATTGCGGTTACATCAACATTCTGCAATGATTCGGAATCAAACCGTCAGTTTTTCGTAACTTAAACTTTGATTTCTCGTTTGCAACAACTTGCAAGACTATGTTTTTTTCTTGTTGAAAAAAAAACTCATTTAATGAATAATAATTGAATCATCATTGGTTTGTTTACCTCACTGCAATTGAACACAAGCACTAATCTACCCAACATTGCGCCCAAAGACTTTACACATTCAGTTTTACCCGTTCCTGCGACAGTAAAATATTGACATCAATCCGAAATGCATGAGGGAAATTAAAAAACAAACAAACGCAAATGCATTACCTGCCGGTCCAAATGGATTTCCACCCAAGCCCAGCTGCATTGCTTGTGTCAATGTTAAATAGCAGTTGTGGGTGAGTTTTGTGTCGACCAAACGATTCACATTGCCCAAATATTCGTAGGAATACTCAAATTCGGCCGAAACCATTTTCACGTTCACCATTTTGGTGCTGGAATTCAAAAAGAATTTCATCTGTTGCATCCAACCCCAATCCAAAACATTCGTAACATTTTCGTCGATTAATTGTTGCACAATGGTCGCCTGATGCACCAAATCCAATAAAATGGAACGCACTTTGATTTTCGTTAACATATCCACGTCCTTTGCAATGTTCGTGGTATAGTAAACAATGTCATTTTTAATCGATTTTAAATGCACTTGAAGATTCATCGCACTAATCGCTTTTTCCGTTTGTTTTGTGAATTGAATGGATCGGGCCAGGCAAAGCACTTGTTCCGGATACGATTTTATCACGTCAATGGTGAATTTATCCGTTTGACAGCATCGCACAATCAAATCGATTAACGTAATTTTGATTTGCTTGAGCAAATGGCTTAGCCATATTTCAATTGGACCAACCATTGAAAGGGGCTCCAATAATTTCACCTCTTCATTTTCCGCACTCACTAGTTTCATTATCGATGCCGAACCACTTTTTTGATCGATTTTCAAGCGATTGATTCCGGGGAATAGTTTTTTTATGTGCTTTTGAATGATTGGCTCTTTCGTCGATTGACCGAGCAATTCCAACAAATCATCATCACTGAGGAAATAAAACCGTGGAAATGCATTGCGTTTTGTCTACGAATTGGAAAAAAATAAAATAAATTGTGATAAACCAGTCCGAAATCGAATGGCCGACAGTGGACACGTCAAATGCAGTACATACATTTATAAAAGCTGTCAATGTGCTTTGGCATCGATTCAGTTGATTTTCGAGCGAATCAATGATATTAGTTATACCATGAATTTTAACCAACGATAAAACTCGTGGATCGCTCGCAATTTCCTTCATGATATAACGGAAATCTTTATTGATTTGCTTGAATGCTGCACCTTCGGAAAGGGGATTTTCGGTGCCGAAAATTGGCTCCAAATAAATCCATCTGCAAGAAATGGAAATGTTTGTCATTCGATTCATAAAATTTGGAAATAAACTGGACTTACTTTCGTTGGATTTGACTTAAACTTGTTAAAATATGGTCAATTGAAGCGAGACGCGATTCCCAAATGTCAGCTTGATCAGCATACGAATCGTATGCCGATGAGTTTTTCGCAGATTGTAGCAGGCATTGATTATCACCAACCTATAGCAAATGGTAAATTTATTTATAAAAAAAAAAATTAGTCAATCGAATGAACGTTTCTACCTTATTTTGAACTTCTTGAAATTCTTTGATAAGTGTAACATTATTTCCCAACGAATCAGTGTGATGGAATGTTTTCAGCTCGGCTTGAACTCCCCACTGATCCAATTCACCTAAAGCTTGACGTACAATTTGCTCTGAAGCGGCTTTTCTCACTAGTTGTTGAATTTCGCCCGCATTTTTCTCCAACATATCCAAATCGCTCAGTATGTCTTTGAGTGTAATATCGTGAAATGGTTTGTATGGTTTGTTCATAAGGTGGAAAATTTTCGCCCAATGCTTTTCTGTCAATCCATCGCTTTGGAGCGTTTGTAAAACGGGCGATGCTGTTTGAAGACTGTCCAAAATTTTGTTGATTCTTTTGGTGGCAATTTTTTGATCATTTGTTGCGCTCGTTTTGCCCAACCATTTCGACATGAAATCCGTCAAAATATACGGCCTTCTTCGGTAAACCGTCCATTCTTCACCGCAAATATTTTCATATTCACTCAAAAACTGCTCAAAATCTTTCCATTGTTGTCCTTGACTCTCGATGTCCAACGTTATTTTGTCAAAAATATCGGAAATTTCTTGCGAAAATGTCATATTATACTTTTTACAACTGCTTTCCAATTTCTCCTTTTGCTCTTCAATCGCAAGCCAACCGCGTAAACGATCTTTGAATAATTCCAAGTTGGCTTCTTCATTTTGCTCCAATTCGGCTATGGTTGAATCCCAACGAATCTCAAACTTTTCGATCTCATCCTTCAAATTAGTCATTTGCACTTCAACCTGATTCTTCAAGACATCAATTTGCACTCGCAAAGTTGCACTGTGGTTATCAATCAACGGCTGCAGTTGTTCCCATTGATTCAATATCCCATTCAACGCACTCACTCGCTCACGACACCAACCAGCCAAACATGAGTCCTTCGCCTGTACTGAATTTAAAATTTGTTCCATCTGAAAAATAAAGGAACAATTTTTAGATGCTTCGGAAGTATAAAGGCATCAAATGATTATGTGTAATTGACAAAAAGTGAATATAAAAAAAAATTCGAAGAAGAAAATTACTCATTATGAAAATTATTTTACGTCGTTGAAAGAAATGAAACCTCTTACCGCTATTAATTCACCAACAATTTGTTCGCATTTCAATGCTGACTCTTCAATATATTGCTCTTCTGTCACGGCAACCGTTTGCAAAACTTGTGACGATCTATTCAAAAAGTCTTGAAGCGTGGTCAAATCCTTCAAAATTGATGAACGCAAACTGTATGTCAGTGTTTCCCAATATTTACGGCTAATGAACTCAATATCCGATCGAATCGGTGACGTATTGATTACGAAACAGTCAATTCGACTCTCAGTTCTGAAATGAGTTTCATTTGCTGATTTATTCAAGTATTTTGCTTGTTTTTCAACTATGTGGTTGAGCTTTTAATAATGATAGTATATTGATAACCACATGAAATGAATCGTTCATACCCTGGAATTTTAGCAATTTGTTGACTGAATTGTTTGCAAGCTTTGAAATTCTTGTCCCAATCATCTCTGGACTTCAAATAAATTTCGCATAAATCTTCCAAATTCACACAGCCCAGAATGACAAACGGTCGCCAGGCTGCTTGAAATTCAATCAATTGCTTGAATAACGTTTCAGCTTTGTCATAAAGTGCTGCAAAGCGATCCCGATTGCTGCAAATATCGATTTCTCATGAGTGCATTGAACATTTCATTGGAACTATTTCGTTCCCAAAACTTACATATCAACCATAACTTTGAAAATGTTTGTGCTTTGATCGGAAAGCCCCTTGAATGTGAGTGGTCTTTCGATGAATCGTCTCAGTTGTGAGTAGTACATGGAACGTATTTCTTCCATTGTCGGACGATATTGAATCTCTTGCTGTCTGAACACAATGTCAATGTTAATATCGGGCAGACGATGGCTCAAATCGGAAATGCCAATTAAATACTGGTACTCTAACACTTTGTACAGCTGATGATCCCAATGAATTTTGAACGCTTGCAAATTTGTATAGCCCTTTGTTTCCAGCGTTGTGACAATGTTTCGTAGGTTCTTCATTTCATCTCTCCATACATCGTTTTGACGCAGCAAGTCAGTGTTCATTAATCGCATGACCTAATTTCAAAACAAAATTACCATTATGAGTTGTGTGTGTGTGTGACATTTTGGCTGCAAAATCACTCATGCAAATTAGCCTCACAATTATTTTCGTCTTTTCATGGTACTCGGTGAGCAAATTGTTATCACGAGACAGATTATTCACGGCAACTTGCAGTGTTGACACATAACGTTCCACTGAATTTTCGTCGTTCCATGCAACCGATTCGCTCCGAACTAAATTCGATAATTTCAAAGCACTTTGCAACATAATTGGCCGAACACACGGTATCATTCGATCGCCGATTGTATTATGAAATGTGGCAATTTGTTGTAATTTTCGTGCGTAGCCCATAAATTTAATTGCATGCATCGCTGTGTTTCTCAATTCAATTGGAATGCGAAAGCCGAGGTCTTCAAATTCACGTACATCGCTGCAAAACATCACCAATTTCGGTTTGAACGTCACTTGCATCAGCTGACGACCATCTTTTTCGAACTCCACCACCGGCTTGTCATCTTTTAAGCTGCCGAGTAAAATATCAAACATTTGAAACAGATTTGTTTGAAGAATTACGAAAAGAAATTACACACATTAAATCACCCATTGATATTGATGCCAAAGAATCATCGCGCCACTGTTCAAAATTGGATTTCAACCATTTGTCCGTTTCTTCCCTTAAAGCGTCCAATGATTTTTTGATCGTATCATATCCATCGACATCGACAACCACGAATAGCACTTTTTCTATTTGATTCAGCTGCCATTGCGAATAAAAAAGAATAAATCATTCGAAACTATCCGCTCAAGATTCGGTGTAATTTTGATCATACTTCATTTTGAAATAGTTTCAATTCTTTGGTTTCCCAACAAAGTGCGGAAATTTCCGAATCCTCCGGACATTTTTTTGGTTCGGCCAACAATTCCTTGAGCTCTTTCATCAATTTATAAAGTGATTGCAAGAAATGTTGCCGTTCGGCCGACAGCAATTCCATGATATCGGCACTCTTCAGAATTGTTTCATATTTGAGAAAAATGTGTATGATTTCGGTGGGCTCATCCAGGTGAGTGTGTAGCTTCGATTTCAATATCATGGAGATTTTTTCGTAAATCGGTTCAAGAATTTGTTCATACTTTTCCATGGCTCGTTTCCATTTTTTCTCACCGATGGTGCTGATGTCAGAAATAACGATATCTAGCCAAAAATAAAAGAGGACACAATGCAATTGATCGAATGTTTGTGCTTGTGCGCTCGTTTTTTGTGTGTGTATGAGTGTATTAGTGCATGTTTGGCCTGGTTTTCGTGAATTAGAAATCAATCAAAAACGAACCTCTGAATGGAATGAATATCCGTCGAACGCTTTTGTCTATCTGATTGATTTCGTTGAATAAACACACGATTTCCTTGTAAACATTGCGAATGGCTTGAATATCCTCTAGTCGTTTCAAGTGTTGCGTTGCTGTTTTCGGTATATGCGGGCCACCAATCCAGGCGTGTCGAGAGTAATTCGGCCAAAATAATCGCGTTAGCGAGTCGCACACTTGTATCCAAGACTCAATCACCTCGATAATATCATTCAATGTTTGAAACACATGCAACGATTTGACATCCCAAACATCATCAATTTCGTTGAGCCGATCCGAGCAAAATTCCGTAACGTTGAGCGCTGTGTGTACAGCAACCAACAAGAGGTGGACGAAGACGAAAACGGGTAAAAGGGAATAGATTTGAATTGTTATCTTGCGTAAGTGAGTGAGAGAAAGGGATGAGAGCGAAAACCTACAAATAATATCCATTAGATCAATCATTCGATTTTGCGGATAGTTTTGCGGTAGTCGCCATAATTCATCCAGTTGAGTATGGATGCTGTCCAGGAATTCTTCGAGTGAATTGATAGTGGCAACGTTTCTGCAAAATTGTGTTCGCATTTCAAATACGTGTCAGTCAAACGGGTTAAAACCATCATTGCCGGCGATTCGAAGCAGCGACTCATTCGTTCGCTCGCTTCTCACCCGCCTCCGAAAAATGTAATGAAATGTATTTCATTAACCTGAGCAGTTGATTCAGCTTGTCAATAGCGATCGAAAACACGTTTGCCGCTTCTTTATCCGATTTGGCCGATGCATTTCGGGACTTTTCGCTCCAAAAATTTATTTCATGTTGAATCGAGTGAATACCTATCGCAAACAGAAAAGAGAGAAAGAAGGACAACCATAGCGCACATGGTTATGTGTGTGTGTCTGTATGTATGTGTTTAATGGTATTTTATGCATTCTCTTACTTGATTGAGGCAAACCAAGTGTTGAACCCAACTTCGAATGTAAATTTTCGATAAGCACTTCCAGATCAGCTGGATATTGAATTTTCTAAGAACGAAACGGAAAAAAAGGCCAAAGCCCCGTAATGTTGGCATTTTTACATATATAGGATCATTGCAAATTCGATTTGAAAAAGTGCACTTTTCCGGCTGTTCATTTCCACTTGTAAGTGGCTCATTGAACGCCGAAAGAATATACGAGTCACTGCCGCCGAGGACGACGACGACGACGACACCGTCGCCGACGATAGAAGAATGTCAATGAATATTGAAATAACAGCCAATGAGATACAGATAAGAACATCAAATCACACATGCAGTGGCAGTAGAAGTAGCAGTAGCAGCAGCAGCAACAACACCAACAACCACCCAGTGTTCGGTTCTAAGTTGTTAATTTACCTTGGCAACATACGGTGAATAGACTCTTGATATCGAATTATAAATAGATTTAGCCAAACCACCTTCCAGCGTCAGTATACCCAATGGAAATACGGTAGCGTTGTCATCGTCAGTGCTCGATTGCCGTGCAACTGCCGTTGTGTTGTTGCCGATTTGTGGAATTTTGTAGAAAACTAAACAATTTTCATCTTCGGTTATACTGTGGTTGAAAATCAGTTTATCGCCATGATTTATGGCTGCCAACACCGTTAGTTCGTTGCTTTCGAGAAATTCTCTTATCGGCAAATCATCATACGTATTATTTTTTCCATGCAGTGAAAAATAATCGACTGAAATAGAGAAAAAGAGAGAGAGAGAGAGAAAGAGAGGAAGATGGATAAAATATATATACATTGCATAAAAGTGTTAGCAGTATTTTATTTTTGTTTTTATCGTTGTTTATTTTGCAGTTATTTTCCTTATTATTCCTCTCAACTCGGCTACAAAATAGTTTTGGCATGCCAAAAGCAACAGCATACAGCAAAGAGGTGAAATGAATACACAAACCGAGCGCGGTTTGAATAAAAAAGAGAACGAAACAAACAAACAAAACCATCTAGGCAAATATGAAAATCCACATTTGTGCATACGATGCAATCCAACTTGCTGAAATGCTGATTTTACATTTACGTTAATTTTTTGTCTGCGCTCTCAAGTCAAAATTGAAAATGAAAAACAATAAAAGCAGAACACACAGCAGTGAAAAAGAGAGAGAGAGAGAAAGAGAGAGAGAGAGAGAGAGTGGACTGAAAAAAATACAATTCTTACCCGAGGTATTTAAAATGAATTTGATTTTATTGCTACTCATTTGTCCCACGAATTTATTGCACGCAGCGAACAATTCAAACTAAATATTTGTCGTTTTATTATTTGGCCGAACGAACGACCCACTTTGCTAAAATGCTCAAATGGATAACTGATTTGACGGCCGCACCAAACAACAGCACATAAAACGATATGTTTGTCAACGGTTTCTATGGGAATACAGAAAACACACGACGATTCGGTGAATGAGTCAACGGATGGATAATACGCGTATTCGGCGTTTTCAATCGGGAATTTTCTTTTCTTCCCTTTTCACTTGTTATACTGTTGTTTTGCTTATTTGGGGTATTGAGGTGATTGTGCAGCGCGCGCGGCATGAGTGTGTGTGTGTGTATGTGTTGTGAAAGTGAGCGGACTCTCGGCGCATTTTCACCGCTTTAAAGCATGGCTGGTGCATAGCAACAAGCTGAAAATGCATGTGTCATTGTGAAATTGGTTTCCCATTGTGTCCAGAACATGTGTGGTTTTTCGTCAGAGCTGCGTGCACGCTAGCAAAGATTGTTATTCGTTGATTTCGTTGACAACATCAACAACAACGGATTGTCGTCTCGTTCGAATTATTTACGCACGGCTGTTGTTTACATTCTATGCACTTAATCTCCATAGGGATCTGTGTGAGACTTTATTTACCACCGAAAGCGGCGTGTATGTCTGTTTATTTTCGCAGTGCTTAAAGGATTGATGTTCTATGGATTTCATAAGCCTTTCGGCAAACTCCAAAATCATTTTCCGAAGCTATTTGAATGCTATCAAGTATTAATGTGACGGACAAAATGTAAACAACAATTACGCACGGGACCAATTTTCTTACCTTTTGGACAAAACACTCGGAAACGATGTTGATTGTTGTGCTATTTGCAACACTTACCTGCTCTTTCAATCAAGCAAATCTAATCCAAATATGGAGCTCCTTTAAAATGAACAAAAGAGCAAATAAATCAACACATTTCTCATTTCGTTTTTTTTTATTGGTTTATTTATTCTTTTTGTGTGTGTGTGTGTTTGTGTGTGTCGGAAGATAATAATGTATAAGTTTAATTCCATGCGTTCGTATTTATTAATTTTACGTATCATTCTGTATTTTTTTTTTGGGTTATCATTTATCCATTTGTATTTGTAGGTTTGTATCCTTAACGAATGCCATTTGAGTAAGTTGTAATTTCCTAATTTCCTTAAATATTGTCAAATTTTGCATTTCATTTCATTTCATAAATTGTATGGTTAGTTTATATTTTAAATCACGCGATAGACCACTAAATTCGCGCTGTATTTTGCATTCCTGTGTGTGTGTGTTTGTCTGTGAGTGTTTATTGGGTTATTTTCCCTTCGTGTATGTTTAGTAGATAAATGAGGTAAAATACGACTCTTAATGCAGAGGAACTCAAAGATTTATGACCATCAATTTTATGAATTTATTGCCGGTGTGCTAAATTATCTTCATCTACGGAAATCTTAACGTAAATTGAATAATCCTTATTTTATTTATGCTCATTTTGTTGTTGCTGTTATTGAAACCAAAATGAACAAAACCAGAAACATAAACAAAAGTTCCACTACTATAATTGACCATCTCAGTGCGGATTAGAGATCCAGTGAGCAAAATTTGTTGCGGCGAAAATTCCATTTCAAATCAATTTGATTTCATTGAAATTAATCGCTATTAATTTTAATTAATTTTCTATTATGTTTTAAAAACAATCGAAATTATTTGAATTGCTGTTGTCTGGATGCCATAATTTCAATTGCGGTTTTCATATGAATTCATATCAGCAATGTACAATTTTATAGTGAACTGAGAATGTCTGTGTGTTTTTGTGTGTCTTTTTTGTGGGTGTGTGTATATATGGGTACCGTTTATTGTTGCCACAACCTACTGTTTCCAAATGTGTTTGATTGAAATTCTCCATATAATTTTGATACCGGTAATTCGGATCGATGTGTGTACTATGTTATTATAGCCATAGAATTTAAACTATTTTGCTCTAATTATAACTAGATTGAAACACGCCAAAAGATTCAAATGACTCAATTTCCATTTAATAGCTGTAAATGCAAAGTGATTTTAATTTTAAAGCATTGAATTCGGCTTAGTGCTGGCTTCCGTTTGACACAATTGAAATCGAAATCAAAAACAGAAAAATATTTTCGGTCGACGATTTTGCTTCGTGTATTGTGAAAATCCGAATGTTGGGCGATGGCAAAAAAATGGAAGCCTAGCTAGTTCGTCTTTCAGTTGTTCGGGAATGTTTTGTTGCTGCCGAAAACTTTTAATTTTCATCTAACTGTATTCGGAGGAGGGCGCAAAACGTACACAGCAGTTCTATAGTAATAATACTTTTGGAAATATGCATCACACATACAATTGAGTTCAAGTCGAGCATATATAGCAATCTATACAAACATATAGTTTAGTTCAATCGTAATGTTTCAGAGTTCGGTCCGGTGGCAAACGATTTTTAACCAATGACCATGTGAATTGAAACTTTCTTAAAATTAATATTATGTATATGTATATATATCTGTATTTGGCATCGGGCATACGATGCAACTACCGCCAAGTGATTGGGATGACCAACTTAAAATCTATACTCTATGACTTTCTCGAACTGATTTCCTCTACCATCACCATCTCTCTCATACTATTTTCTTCCAGTGCTGTCTCGTCGCTCGTATGTGTCGGTATCTCTCTCTCCTTCTCTCTCTCTCTCTTTCTGTGTGTGTGTGTGTATGTGTCTTTCCTGCTCGATCAGTGTGGAGAACGCTTATCGACGGTGCGATATCGGGCCCCGAACTTTAAACGTAAAGCTATTACTAGAATCACTATGGAGAGTTATTTTTCGGGGGATGTTTTGTATGTTTTTTTTTCTTTCCCTTTTCACACTTGTATGTTGTGGCAGTGTTGCAACAACACACTGGACGTGGACACAAACAACACACATACATCTATTTATCCAACACAGGGAATTTCGAATCAACATTTTGGACATCTAAATCGTAACACAAATTCATATTCATTTATTTGAAATATACGATTCTCCAACGCATTTTAATGGAGTTGTACACATGATGAATCGAATCGTTTCTTATTTATCTTAAATTGATTGTGTATATGCCATCGCTGTTGCTTCCCATCCCATCTTTCCTCTGCGTTAGTTTTCCTCTGTCAGTTTGTTTTATATATGCGCGCGTGTGTGTGTGTGTTTAGCTTGCGGATGTATTATTGAGCTTGAACATGGCCATTTGTACGGGTTCCTTGTATGAGCGTGAAAAGTATTCCCATTGACTTTGTGAACTTTCTCAACCTCAGTATTTTACACGTTGCAATAGACAAACCGACAACGGTAACGCTCATAGTGATAATGTGGAATGTGTAACGTAAAACGTGGAATAGAGATATATGAACTGTTTTACACATTGAGATGCCATCACTTCAGGTCACCATACATTAAGAAAAAGCGGTAGTGGTAGTAGAAAGAAGCAAAAAAAAAAACGATTTCTGTGCTCATGGCGAAATGCATTGCAGACATAGCCAAACGAAATTACATGGCTGATGAGGAAGAGAGGGAAAAAAAGAGCAAAAGAATGAAGAAGCCAGAGATTGCAAATCGTGTACAGGAGCAGAGAAAAGGAGAGAGAGAGAGGGAGAGAGAGAAAAGCCAAAGAAGAAAAGTCAAAAGAGAGGAGAACTAAATTTAACTTTCGAAATAGATCGATGAGAGGCAACCAGAACATTATGGCCAAAAAATCTTGCCATATAGTCGATATTTGAATGCTAGTAATATGAATATAACGTGTGGCGAATAGGTTTTATTTGCTTGGAAACTTTTCGTGTGGCTCGTCATTTAGTTTATGTGTTGATAAATGTATGTTTGTCTATAGCAAAAGTTGGGGACGCTTTTGCAAAACAGCAGCCAAAGCAGCGACGGCAGCAGCATCAGCAGTAGAACGCACCATACGGTTTCCAGACGTTCACAGATAAGCTCTTTAGAAAACTTTATAATTGTGAGCAAACAGAGCAAGCAGGGAGAATCTTCATCCAGCGCTAACTATGCCTCAATATGGTTGGTGTGCGCGGGCGAACAAGCGCGTGATTTTGATAGTGAGTATGTCAATAAAGGCAACAGCTTCTACCAACCAACCAATCATTCAGCCTATCGAACGACCAACGGACCAACCGGGAAAACTATGTGCGCAACATAATTTATTAAAGAGGTGATAAAGTTGAAATTGAAAGGAATCGCCTCATACTCAATTTTATACATCTCTGCCTCCTCCCAAAAGGTTTCTTTTCCGTTTGCAACACCGAAATGGTAAATCAAAGTTAATATTTTGGCAAAGAATGAGTACACAAAATTGCCATTTAACATTCAAAAATAAATTAATTAATATCACTTGTTATTGATGTGATGAAGGTGAAACGGCACCAACTGCACCGTTCTGCCAGCCCATGGAATGGCAAACGTCGCAAACGAAGTTGAATCCCGTGGAGAATTTTTTCGACATTGCATTCATTTTTGGTATGAGCCTTTTCATCATCCGCAGAACAAACACAACACGCATACAATCATTTCATCAGGTAAACCGTTTCTTGTCCAAAAATGTGAGGCCTACCGTTCAATTTTTTTTTACACTGACATACCTGACAATGTTTCGATGTTTTCCGGTCATTTAATTTACAGTCATTTTGGCAATGGAATGGGCTGACGCGCTCCACACGAACACAATTCCATCGGCGAATTGAAATTTTGTTTGTCAAGTATTTTATGCATGTTTAATTGCATATTTCATGTGCAAAAATTTATTTTAATTTATTCCATTGCAATTGTCTACCAACGTTGGATTGAAGAGCTCCAACATCAGTCACCGTTCGATAAATACAAACGACATTTGGTAACATCAACATATATGTATATATCTTTATATGCATATTCATTCATGTAGGTATATATATCAAGTAATATCGAGAATTGTATCGGGGGATTCCAGTGACAGTTAACTTATATCATACTTACAACTTACGCTTAAGGGATTTTAATAAAAATTTCTAGCCATCAATCCTAGCAAATAAATGAAATAAATGGTTAAATAGTTTATTTTATTCGTTATTTTTCATTATTATTCTTAATATATGAAAAATATAAGGATCGGCGATTTTCGGAGTGAGTGAGTGAATCAGATCGCCTTTCGGGTGACAAAGTGCGGGCAAACGGGCATTGGTGGTGTTGGGTGGTAAAACTGACATTCGAAATTGATATTCGCAATTCGTATTCGCATTAAGTCGGAGATGAATTGGAATTCGGTGTAGCAAAATAAATTATTTGTCGTGTAATTGTTTGGGAGTCAAATGCCAGGTGTGACCGACACACGCACACGCATCCACCCTAACATACATCTCACTCTGGCCGTTGGTGTCTTTCTCTCTGTGTCGTGCATTATTACAGTGTTTCGTATGCTGACACCACTTTTACGATAGGGCCGGTGTGATAAGAAGCAGAAAAACTAGTTGCAATAAAAAATAGGATGTATTCAATCGAAGGCCGGTGCCAGCCTGTAGCGCTGAATTATCGGGATCGCCATTTTTTGTGGATGCGCTGCTGCTGCTGCCGCCACCACTACTGCTGCTGCTGCTGCTGCTACTACTGCGTTGATCTGTTGTTGGGCTCACTTTAGCACCGTGCATCCAAATTGAATCGTCGCTTATTTTGAGTTCAGCTTCGGCCGTACCACGATACAAATTGAAGATATTTGTTTCACAACGCACCAGAATCTTACGATTGTCCGAATTAAGCATGTGATTGTCGATACGCGCAATCATGTCCGACCAGGCTTCCTTTGCATTCGAATCTGAATCGTTGGTATTCGGTAGCACGATATTTTTTTCGATGGCCTGAATGGGTCGCAAACCAACATTGCTCGACTGAAATACAAACCAGAAGAAACATAGAAAAAAAACAGATTAAAACAAAACGAAAGAGAGGAAAAAATACATACTGCTTAATAACAATTCAAAATGACTGAATCGCAAGTGAACGGTTGTTGCTGCCGTGTTTTTTTCTTGCTGTTGGTATTATTTTTTTTGTATGCAAAATCGAACGAGAAAGGCATTAGATAGAACGATACTCACCGGCTGAATGTTGCCATTCACTGTCCATGTGAAATTGACAGGTGGAAAAGATGGGCCAGAAACACAAGTCGCTTTCAATAACTCACCGATGGCAATGCCATTTTTACTGTTATTTGGAGCGTTGTAAACGGAGAGCACGGGCTGGTGGGCCGGCAGTTCAGCGACAAGCATTTTTGCTTTACTTGTTTCCGTGTGAAAAAGTGGCGCATCAGCCGACACTTCACATTGATACGTTCCGGAGATAATTCGTGGTACCGAGCGTAATGTCACCGTGTGCTCGCTGGATTTCGTCAACTGGATGGTGTGCGTGTGTATGTAAATAGAACAAATCAAAATGAATATCAATCTGCCGTTATGTACGTACATTTGGTTTTTCAACTCGTCAATCACTTGTGTGACATAATTGCGAAAGAACACAAGCCAAAGCGAAATTATTCAGAAAAAGCAGCAGGAACAACAACAACAACAACAACGAAATCCGCATCCCATTCCTCTTTTTCAGTGAAAATGTCATGTCAAAATTTGGAGCTTGTTGAGAGCGGCCCATATATGTACATATATCGATGTATTTATGATCCATTCACTTCGGCACACTCTCAACATTATTTGCGTTTGATTTTTGTTAACACCTTGTTTTGTCGTGAAAATTCAATGTGGATTAATTTACGCAAGCAAAAGATAATGGATGAAAACATCCCCTTAAAATTGTATGTTCGCACCATGTGTTCATGATTTAAAATCACGCTAATAATATTTTACCCATTTTGTATACGTGACAAATACATACGTTTTATGTGTATGAATTATTATTTGGAAAAATTATTTGCATTTTAATAATAACCGATACCAGCAGGAGTATGGAATATGGAAAAACACACACAGCACTCTCTTATTTTGTTAATTGAAAGCGAAAGTTTATTTTTGCATGTACTTTTTCCCATGCTTTTTCCCGATTCTAATTTGAAATAATTGAATTAATTCATGGAAATTGAATGAAAAAGGAAAAAATGTGCGACAAGAACAGGAAAAAAGTGGATTGAAAATGCGTGCGTGCGCGCGCGCAGCGAATCCCATGCATTAGATTGGACTGTGCGATAAGGTGTTTTCCTTCATTATTTTCATTTAATTTGCTGCACGAAACAGAGTGGAACACAGAGATGGATTGTTTTGTCTCGGCACCTGCCGACACAGTGTTACTCAATCCATTCGAAAGAGTGTGTAAGCGAGAGAAAGTGCAAATGAGCGAGCCGGAGCGTGAGCGAACGGTGATTTTTTGCTATCTGTCTTGGAACTCCAATGTATCTGATACAGTATATGCACACAAAAACCGTAATGAATGAACAGTTCAGTGTTGAAACAATGGACTTTTGAGCACGTGGTTGTTCATCAACGAAACAAATCAAAATGATTCGCTGATGAAGCTCCCAAATGAGTACGTGCAACAATCACGAATATTTTATACATATTTATAAATTTTGTCAGTGACCGACGCAGTACTAATAACACAACTCTCATTTTCAACTCGCTTTCATCTGCACACAAAATTCCATCTACAACGTAGTGAGTTTGTCGGTACGATATGTTTTTTTTCTCTCGTCTGTTTCTATCCGTGATGGTGATGTTGTTTTTTTCTTCTCTCCTACATTGGCATTTCATGTTCCGTGATCGAAGCGAAAGCGGAGCATTTTATGTGAATGGATGTGTAAACGGACAGGTCCTTTTGGTTTTTGTACCGCAATAATGTTCAAAACTCACATTTTCTATGGTCAAATTTACATAATTGAATTGAATGTTGATGATAATGTGGGATATAGCAGCGGAGGACAGCGATTCGTGTACACACTTTCTGTGCAGTCGTATCCTACCAGCAAGCAGTTTGTATGATGAATTTGTGAGCTGAGTAAGCAAACCCGAGAGAGCAAGTGAGGCCTAGACATTAGGAGGAAAAAAAGCTCTTATTGAAAATCAAAATATTTCATGGAGCAACGTGAATTGTTTGCATGAAGCTGGCGAAATCAAAGACATGCACAACTGTAAATAGGAAAAAAGCGAAATGGGGAGAGAGAGAGAGAGAGAACGAACAAAATGGTTTCGAGGAAAATAATTTTGTCGTTGAAATAAGAAGTTGGCTCGTGCGATCTTTTTTCCCCCGCTTCGTCGCATGGACGTTTTTTGCACACATACACACCCATTCTCTGTTTAGTCTGCTAACCTGCATAACTTGATTGAGATTGAGAACAAAAAGATGATATTTGTTATTGCTACTTAAATACGATTGGAGATAGTCTTTGAGAGCCGCCATTCGATTGTACCAAATGCATGGTGCCAATCATTTTTGGCAATTGTGCACTTTGCATACGGCAATTTAGTTGAGCTTGCCGTGATATTCGGCTATTAATCAAAGTCTCATCGGATTTTGTTTATAAATTTGCAAAGTGGTTGAAGGCAAAAGCAGGCAGGCAGGCAGGCACACATGGAGACTGGGAGAATCAAAATATAGGCTGGTTGTCGAGACGATGTGATATGTTACACACACGCACCAATTATGCCAACAACAGCGATGGAGCAAGAGTGGAGGAGGGGGAGAGAGAGAGAGAGAGAGAGTGAATCTAAAGTACACAAAACCTTTGGCTGTGTGTCTTGTTTGATGTATCTTAAGTAACTTTGATTTTCAATTTAGAAACATGCCGTAAGCAGCGTGAAGATCAACATGCGATGAAGCATGTGATTCGAACATAACATACGATTCTGCCGACAGGAGTGAGAGTGGCTTCGGTCGCTTGCTCTCTCTTTCTCTCTGCCTTTTCGACCCGATGAAAAGAGCACATGCATATAATCTTCCAATAAGAAATTTATTCATCACATTTCGGCATTGACTAAGTCTCTCTCCGCATGTACACTCCTGAATCACACACACAAGCTCATCGCAACAATCATTGATATTTGACGTTGTAATCTTCATAGAATGGATGCTGTTATCGAAGTCGCCGATGCCGTGCAGCGTCAACGTTATTCATCACATTGCTGCAAAATCTCTTGGTGTTATTTAATCGTGATTCTATTCATTTGCAAATTTGCTATTTCCATGTGCTTGACGTTTAGCCTATTTCGAATACTAGCGCGTTGTTCGGATATGTGTGAAATGCGATGCGCTCAATTTGGAACCATCGTGCAAGTGCTGGGCACGGCACCCATACTGATTTCAGTGGCTCAGCACACACACACGCTCAATTCCAATCGTGTGACAAGGTGCAGATCAAAATTCATTTAAAGCATTTTCAGTTCTAGCCAACAACTAAATTACTCTACACTCTATTTGTGATGCTGATGAACGCTTGAACAAAGCATCTCATCACACACACACACACACACACCAAACGCATGTGATGTTTTTGGCTCCTCGATCTATTTTCGATAATATTAAGATAAATCACAATTTAATCTCATTCGATCTGATGATACAGTGATTGTGTTCGGTTGGAATTGCATCATATAATGGTTCTTTGTGACGTCAAATCGCTCACAAAACCGATTGATAATGTATCAAACTACTCTTTGTAGTTGATCTCAAGTCAAAAGAACCCAATTTTCTGACACATTTGAATATTGCTCTACCGTTCGCTGCCCCAAATGATTTGGGCCAAATCGATTGAATCAAGCCTTCCAATTTTCGTTCATTACTCATATGGCCCTATTTTATACGCCATTTGCGCTCAAAACCAATTTGGGCTTCACTTCTCATCCGAAAGTTAAAAGTTAGCAAAATTAAAACAGCCGCCCGGTGCATGCAATCGATGGGAATTTAATCAAATCAAAAATGACTGCCGAAATTGTTGTTATTAATTGTTTGTCGATTGAAAATCTCTCTCGAGTGGAAATCAATCTGGCCCAAACTTTTCGCTTTTTCCTCCCGTTGCTGCTGATTTTCATTTTTAATTCCGATATTCTCCCAGCTAGATGTCGATATACACATTTTAACTGTATGTATTTCATGTGCACATTTGAATACACTGCGTTTGGACCACTTTCCAAGTTATCCTCCGGCCATCGCTCATACTTGGAATATTTTGGCTCGTCATATAATAATAAAAGTCATTATGATGTACATGGCGTTCGGAATTTTTCTTCTTCTTCTTCTTCTTGTAAACGTTCGCGCGAGTGCGAGTTCGTGTACATTTTTTTTCGCTCTATCCCGGTTTTTTGGCAATTTTTGGCTGTTACCCATAAGCATAACGTACAAGAAGATTATCATTAATATTAAAGTTTGTCAAGTTTGTTTTTGTATATGTATGTGTGTATGTGTATGTGCAAGCGCGCAATCACGGGCTATGTTGCATACAATGCAAAATGAAGTCTTGCGTTTAACGCGCGATTCTTCCCCTTTCCATTTGATTTTTGGTTTAGCTCTTCTTTATTTATCCAACACATACATTGTCATACTCTTTACGTGGTTTTACCAAATCTTTTTTTTTCATTCAATTTTAGCAGCCATCGTAATATTATGATGCTTTACGGTTCTTTTCCCCCGAACAATTTTTCTACTTTCTCAAGAAACGTCGTCAACAGGCAAGAGCGACTACCAAAATGTGAATTAAAAGAAGAGAAGAAAGAAAAACGGAAAAAATTCGAGCAGCTCGTGTGTTGTGCGTTTCCTTTGTCTATGCTATTCTGCTGTTCTTGTTTCCACCCCTCTACCGCCACCATTCCTCCTGTTCGCTAGCTCATTGCACTCTTTTTACGGTTCTACATCTTGCGTGGCCCTAGCCACTGAGCTGCTCCCGTGCCAATGTCAGCACGGAACACTGCCTGCAGTGCGAAAGATCCATCGTTCCCGCTCTTTAAATGGGTTGGTTGGTAGTGGTGGCAGCGGTGGTGATGTAAACTGTGCGCATCGAACGCGTTATGCCATGTACATGTGAAAATTTCTACTCGGCTAAGTTATGGAAATTTTTGCATATACCGGACGAAAAATTAAATTACAGGAAGTTTCATAATATACATAATTTCTAGTAGTCTAAATAAATTTCTGGTAACTGAATTTATACAAGCAAAGCGAAGCAAACATTTGCGCTGAGTTAAGCTAATTTTTTCGGCGTTTTCCTTCTTCTTCTTCTTCGTTTTGTTTTCTTCTTTGTGTTTTTGTGTTTTTTCCCCTACTTTTGTTTCGATCTTCTAACTTTTCCACTTGCCTGTATCTTTTAGCCATATCTCAACAGGGCTGCAATGTGTCTACGTTCAAGATTGGTGCTTTATTATTATTTTTATGATTATTGTTTTTGTTTTTTTCTTGTTATTCTTTGTTTTCGACAGCAGAACCAAAAAAAGCATATATAATAATTTATCTGAAGCGCAATCCATTCTTTCATTTTTTTTTCTTTGTTTTTCGCTCAATAAATCTTCGACGATTCGTGTTCGGTCGAGAGTGTAATACGGTTAGTTGTTTTTGTTGTTATTGTTAACTTTTGAGTACATTGGCAAGTCAATTTGCACATGATCCATATTCGTCATGCTAAACTATTCGATTTGCGGAACATTATCGTTGAGTTTTCATTAAATAGAGTTGTAAAGTTCAATTGAAAATTTAGTTTTTGGTGCTTCAGGTTGACCTAAACACAGTGAGGTGCGCTCTTCTTCTCCACCCATCGACCATACAACTTAAACTTCGATCAAATTCATTCAATGCGAAGATAGATATTTGTAATCGAAAATAAATCTGTTGAATGTAAATAAGTTCTCTGGAGCTAAGCAATAATAATAATATTCAAGTAGTGGATGAGGAGGAAAACTTACGTCAACAACGATTCCAGCGACATCAAACACTCTCGACGGCGGTGATTCCTTTGGCACGAATCGATAGAATTCCTCTTGTTCCAAATACCAGCGCACCGAATATAATGAAGCCTTAAAAATATTTTTATTAAAATATTAAGTAAAACAACCGGAAAAACGTTCATAAGTCTATCCCAATCGGATTGCTAAGCCAGAACTGCACACAGAACCGCACATTACTCAATGCATACACAAACATACAGAGGGTAGAGGGAGATAGGAATGACAGAGGTACATGCACGTTCGTTCGCTTGCTCATCACACTCATCTATTCGCACCCGGTACTGCACCAGCAACGGCAGCCGAATCTGCAGCAAAATGGAAAACTTTGTGTATTGGCCAATTTATGTTTTCATTAAAACCAACTTTTTAAGTAGAAAATAGAAATTCTTGTGGCTTTTTCGGATTAAAGAAGCACAAGCTGGGAAAAAAGAAGTAGTATAGTTTTGATCCGTCTTTATCCGTCGGCAATAGCAACGTCAACGCTTCCCACATTTCCATAGTACTCGTCGTTTGGCAGTAGGTTTTTTGGACTTAAGAACTGGCTCTTTTTTGTTACTTCTTATCCCAAAAATGCTTGTTCTGTACGCTACTACTGCTGCTGCCGCTGCCACTGCTTCCATTCAGCTGAGATGCCATACCATTTGAATATAGCGCGTTGCGTGAAATGAAATCCTTTCGAAGATTCAAGCGGGAATATTATAGTAAAGTGCAAAAGTTCCGAAGTGCTCAAAACGATTTTTCTCTTTCGTTCTGCCATTCTCACGTTGTTCATTGCTCAATTTGCTGTGTGTGTGTGTCTGTGAGTGTCTCTCATTCATTTCATTTTTATAGAGTTGATTCTTTCGATGGGATTTCAAGACAATTTTTCGGCAACGGATTAAAATATTCTCGGTCGCTTCGGCACTCGCGCTGCTCGCACAAATATCTGCACACATAACGAAATGGTGATTGCATTTCAATTGAAAGCGGAAAACGGAAGGTATGAATCGTTTCAGGCTGGTTCGCTTTTCTTTAATTTGTCATATTTGTCGAAAAGTGGCGAGAAGCATTTCACATTTTACTATCGCCGCTGTTCGCATCTGATCGTCATGATAATGCAGTAGTTCTGCTCTAATTTTTCGCTGCTGTCGTTCAGACAACAACAACAAAAAATAGCAGGCACAGCACAGAATGAGGCGAACAGAGATCCAGACAGCGTCGGCCGACGGCAAATGAAAATAATTACTCACATGAAATCGGAATTCCACATTTTAACGGCAAATTAAGTTATAGTCGATCGACTCGACGAATCATGCATACACACAACGCACTCACATTGCAATATGGCAAAAATAAAGGGAGACAGAGAGAGAAATTTGTTTGTTTTTTTTTCTTCGAAAAAGCAAAAAATGCGCATTTTTCGTCCATTTTGCATCGTCGAAGCGCACCGACTGCCGACGGCCCATTTTTTGCTCTCTTTTCCGAGATTGTTACACATAAACACGGTTCAGTAAACATTTTCGAATGACTTCCATTTGGATTTTATGAAATAATAATAAAAGGAAATATCAGTGTGTTGTGATGCGCGACACTTTATCCGAATAAAATTGATACAAATTTGGTGCGGAAAATTTGGCGCTGATTGCGTACAAAACATAGCCCAACAGCATACTGTACTTCCACATTGTTTTGTTGTTGTGGTTGTTGTGAATTACATGGTTGCAGTGAATGCTAATTTTTTGACGAATTTTTTTTCAAGGCGCTTGCCGACTTGTCAAAAATTCAAATGGGCCAGTTTGGGATATGTTTCGACCAACAATACAATGAAATGGAAGAAGAAATAAAATGCCCGATCGTCAAATCGAAATGTGTACGCAAAATGATGAAATCACGCATTTTCGCAGTTGGAGCTGGAATCATTTATCGGATGAATGTGACTGTCGTGACTTTAGTGTAGCAATAAGCTCGCGAAAAAAATTATGTTTCTGATAACGTTATGCGTGTTATTTTTTTCGTTCTCTCTCTCTCTCTCTCTCTCTCTCGCCTTTTCTTTCTCTCACTCCATCCAACCGTAGCTCTTTTTTCAGTTATTTTTCGTGCATTCGTTTCTGTTCTGAAAAGTTCTGCGACAAATAAAAAAAAGAGATTACTACGAGCAACGACAACTACAACAATGCATCGTGACACAGGGAGAAAAACTACACGAGACACAATCACAAAAAATAAGTTTTAATTTATTAGCTATTTTATGAGCAGAATCATTCGAAACGTTTTTGGCCCAAACTATACACATCCACATACACGCACACGCACAGTCGCACACTCGCAATATACATTTCGCGGTCGTGATGATTGCACGCATACACAAAAATGCCATTCATTGATAGTGCATTCACAAATTTTGTGAATAATAAGATTAATAAACTGCGAAAGAATGAATGTGCAATATTCTTAGTGCACTAACCATTTCCACGGCGATATTTTTTCTTTCCAACTTTTAACTCAACCTCACATTAGCCATTCTTATAAACTTTTCACATTTACAATTTTCCTCATTTTTTTTCTTTGCTCCGTTTCATTTTCTCTCTTTCTCTCTCACTCTTCGTTGTTCTATTTTCGATGTTCGAGTTATTTTTTCCATAATTTTTCATCGAGGGAGTGGATAAAAAAGCATTGCTCTTTTTGATATAATCTTCTTTTGCTTTACGACCGATCGAAAACAATTCTTATCGGTGGGAAAACATTAGAAAGCTTTTTTTTCGCTTGAATTTTCGTTATTTCACGTAAACACCTTTTATAAGTGCTTTTGTTTTCTCCGATTTTATGGTTACTATCGATTTTTGTTGGGTGAGCTGAAATCAATGCAAATGAAGAAGAGTTGAAGGAATTCACGCATGAATGATTGGTGTTTCGAAAATATTTTCGACGCAATCACAGCAATTCCATTCCATATTGGATGATTTGAACATTTCCAAGTCTGGAAAACAGAGAAAAACGAAGCGAAAAGGATAAATAGAGAATTTGAAATTGAGATACAGAGACAGGGGCAGAGACATAGGGGGAGAGGGAGTGGACTCCCAAAATGGAAGCGCTCAAGAATTCGGGTACCATATGCAGTTTTTGGCTGCTAAATGATGTCGACGTTGACATTATTGCTGTCAGGATTTGTTTGCAACCAGACCGTTCGAACCATATTTATAATTCTATTTATTTTATAAGATAGTCTCGCGTTTGTGTACGCAGCGCGCTTCAAACCATGTTGTGTGTTGTCGCACAATTTTTCGCTTCGCGTATCTTTTCACACTGACATAAGGTACAAGCATTTTGCATAAAACATAAATGCCGTATTGCTAAGCCGATTTATGAAACAGTTTCACTAGCATTGTAACAACAGCAACAACAACGGCACAATAACGGCATAAAATATCGGAAATATTTCGATTTCAAGCAGTGTGAAAATAGCACGTTTCGAAATGACGGCAACGACAGCAGCGGCACTGCCAACTGAAAATCGGTTTCGGGTGAAAAAATGCGATTGAAGGAAAGCGTTAAATCAGTGTCTATTTAAATCTTCAAACACGACAATTGAAACGATATTCGACGGGATTATGGAACAATTCGTTCCGACAAAAAAAAACGATGGCATCAGCTCACTGTAAAGGGTTTAACTACAGCTGTATGATTGTTTTTATTTCGTTATTATTATGTATGACATCAATTGAATTCAACGTGCATTCAATTTACTTGGTTGGAAATTATGAACACTGGAAAAATCTGATTATTTCGCGCCACATCACAACTCCTAGGCAACCAATGCTCGAACGTGTCTCGCAATAAAGTTGTAACTGAATTTCGGTCGTTAGTGTTAACCTTTCGGGAGAGAGGAAGAGAGAAATATTCGTTCGAACGGGGAAAAAAATTAAATTTTCTTAAAATCCCTTTTGAAAAAAAAAAACACACAAATTGAATCGCGTGTTGGCCCAAATGGTGAATTTACCCAAATGAAAAATATATCGAGTAAAATTGATTTGATTAAATTGCCTTTAAGGTTGATCTACTTCGTCGGAAAGATCACGATTGCTATCCCTTTTTTTCAAATCTCCGAACCTCCCTACGACGATTTCCAATTTCACACTTCAACTAAATGGGTGTTAAGTTGTAAATTAGAAACGGTTACCTTAATAAAGAGCCACTTTTCTATGCGATAAATGTGAAAAATTCGATGAAGCAATCGAGCATCATCGGAAAACAAAATCAAAATTGACTGCAACCATCAGTGTACGCAAACACACACTTGAAAGTCAAACACGCAGAAATATCGCATGAGATATCACGAAACATATTGAAAACATAAAGTCTGTCATCAGCCACGCTTTTTTACTTGTTTTTTTTTTCTGTTCGCTCACTTCTCGCGCATTCAGTCGCTCATTCAGAGGAATTCGTGCATGGTGCAGAGAACATACGGTTTTGGCGTTTTAACTTCAGAAATATTAATATGGCATTCATACTCGAATTCGCATGTGCATCGCATGTACAATAGTGGTGTTGCTTTCTTGTTATTTTCTTCATCTCTATCTCTCTCTCTCTGTCTGCTTCATCGCCGCGACTCTTTCTCTGTTCACTTTCATGCAGTTGATTTGGTAAATCAGAACGTGCTCATATGGTTTGGATTTATTTCCGTTTTTATTGTGGCATCTTTTACAAACGGAAAAATCAATCAATGACACACAAAGAGAATGAGTCTGACTCTATGAGATCGGAGAAAATGATTTTTGAACAAATGCGCGTTCCGAGAGAAGAAAAAAAGTAGCAGCAGCAGCATACACACATGCACGCACAGCATTGAGATCATGAACACACTTGCACACATTTGCTCGCTCATTCATTCATGCTTCTGGATACACGTCTGAAATAAATATCTTATTTGTTGCAATAAATTCATTTTTGTTGCTGTAAACACATCAGTGAATTGACGCGCTCGGGGAGACGGAGCCAGTGAGTAAGTGTAAGTGTGTGTGTGTGTGTTTGTGTGTTGTTCTGATGTTGTTGTCACTTCGATACGTTTTCATTCGATCTACTTACATTTTCTAAGTTGTAATAACACGATAAAGTTACTGCATCATCAACAGCCACTGCTTCAGGCACATAAATTTTCAAATCTTTCAAACATGTACCTGCCACGAGAAAAATAGAAAGAGAGATAGAGAGAGAGAGAGAGAGAAAGAGGGAATGAATGAGATGAAAATGGATGGAAGAATGGTAAAAATAAAATATATATCGTTTAAGTGCCAAATATATTTAAGAAGTGGATGCAATTTTGGCATCTTGATTAAGCCCTGGTTACCCTCATCGACGTTTATTAATCAAGCGTGTGAATGTGTGTGTACTCGTATTGAAATGTTGTTTGGCATTCATCGTTCATAAAATCACACAGCCGGGAGTGTAAATTTTTTTCCTTCACCGTTGCATCTAGCCAATTTCCGTGTTTGTCCTTCGTTAAAAACCCCATTATTTCGGCGGCTTTTGCTGGTTCCACTTTACTCTCAGTCATAATACGATGATGTTTACTCTATTATTGGGAAGTAATGGGGCATCACGTGCCGCTTATAAATTTTTATGCGATTCTATATTTATAATATTTTTTTTTCGTCTTTTTCTTCTCGACTGGCTTCATCTCTTTTGCACCAGGAAAAGGAAAAAAAAATTAGTTGAAAAAAAAATACCCTCGCGCTCGACTTGTTTGCATCGAAACTTGCCGAGCCAAGAGCATGGCAACGAATACTCATCGTCAACGGTTTACACAGGTAGCAGCAGCAGAGCATCAAAGCACATCTTATGGCGAACAAATTGAAAACAAGAAATATTTTTCAACTCAATCGAACGACGTGAGGCAAACAACAAACTGTAACGTTAGGAATATTTACAAAACTGCAGCCCTGAACTGAGCAGGGCACCCAGAGCACACTTCGTGTGTGTGTGTGTGTGAGTGTTATTTTTGAAATTCACATTGTGGTATTTCAGTGCAACGACGATGCTTGCGACGAAATGATGATATTCTGGAACAACGAATCGTGGCTTTTTTCTCTGCTGTCCTCTTCTTCTTCATCATTTTCTTCGTTTTGCCTCAATTGAATAACCATTCAATAGATGCTTTTATGCCTTGCTAAACAGTCAGTTTGTAGTTTATCATAGCGGAATATTGAATATTTTCTCGGGTGAAACCGTGTATGGAATTGGGCAAGCAAATCTACACTCGATCATATTCATACATCGAAAATCCATATTATTTGCCAAAAACTTCCAAATGCATTACAAGATGAAGAGAGAGAAAAAAAAATAAAAAAAATAAAAACGCTGTTGAAACTCTACGGCGAAAAGGTCTTTTTTAAAAATTTTATTCGTGTTTTTGGGGTTGGGAATGTACTCAGTGCAATTTGTCATGTAACCTAAACGAATGAGGTAAAAGCGAGAGAGAACAGAAGAACACGCGCGCACACCATTCGAAAATATGAAGTTAAGATTTACGAAAATAAAACGTGTTTAGACTATTGGAAAAAGTGTTGTGATGAAGAATGAAAAATCCATTGTGAGCGGCCAACATTTCGAGAGTGAAATGAATGTATGTGGTGCATTTATTGCAATTGCAAACGAAGAGATAGCGAATCACCCAGCTTTTTCATAGGTATAGACAGCTAACCAGTGCAGGCAATATTCACATACAAGCGGTTTTTATTAGAACTTCATCAATCATAACTCGTATATGCATAAAATGAATTCACATTGGCGGAAAAACGACAGAAAAAGCACAGGGATAGAGACGGAAGCAGTAAGCGAGATGAGATAGAGCAAGAGAAATAAAATCAAAGGGAATAATAACATAAAATTGCAAGGAAGAATTTGGGCAAAAAAGCACGCATACACCAACTTACAAAACAGATGAGGAAAAATAAACCAGAATCACAAATATCGTATTTCACTTCGAAGCTCGTTTTGCGCTTTTATTTGATTCGATGGCAAATTTACATGCACTAACAATCGCATACACTGAATCAACCGCACGCATCCACAATGCAATTGAAATGTTTGCGAAAAATCGAGATATAGTCGAAAAGAAGAGAAGAAGTCGAAGACGACGAAGAAGTTGCTTGCATTTGGTCGCAATGGTTGTATTTTGACTTTCTTTCTATCTCACTCTAACTCTGTCTCTGTGAATGTATTTGAAAATGGCAATGTTGTGTATGCAAAATGGGTAGCGCCACTTTTAGTTGCCATTTTATCGTTGTTAAATCTCTCCAATTTGGTTCGTCGATTTTGTTCAATTTTTATTCATTTTCAGTTTGTTTTATTTCCTCAATTTTCTTCGCTTCGACCAAAACGAACGAATGAACGAACGAACAGTGCGTTTGTCTTTTTGTGTCTTCAGACTTTTTATGTTCGCCATAGGTAAATATGCTTTATTTTCTACCCGATTCATCGTCTTCTTTCTTTGCAACTATTGTTGTCGTTGTGTTTTTCCTCAAACCGTATGTGCGGGAGAGTGAATGAGATGAGTAAGCTAGTGTCGTTTCGTTTTTAGTTTAACCATCGCCCGATTACGCAACAGACATTTAATGTTGTCTCATAAAAATCCATAAATTTTCTTTTCAACTTTTATTACTTTGTCCATAAAAAAGCAAATATAATTGCATCAGTAGAAAAATTGCAGGCGAAAAATGAATTGAGCCAGAATGCGAATCGGAAAAAAAACGGTAAAATGTCTGTGGGTGTGTTGTGCGCACGGTGCTCTGTCTATCTTGAGCGAGGGAAAGAGAGCTCGAGAATCAGCAGATAAGAAACAGAACATATTTTTCGTCTGGAATCTTTATGTAATGTCATGAAAATTCGATTTTATTCCATTCTTTATTGTTGATAAGATGCCTCATGCAATCGCGTCTCTCTATCTCACTTATTCACTTGCCCGCTCTCGCTCCCTATCCCTCTCTCACAATCACTATTCTCGCACAAACAAACGGATCGATTAAAAGCGCTCGGCTTTTGGCCGCTAACCATTTTTCACACAAAAATCGACCACATTGGTTCATCACTTGCACTTAACGCAGAACTTTCCGCCAAAAATGACATCGATTCAATTGAAATGTAAATTAATAAACAGGCAAATATAATAAATGAATCCGGAATGCGACCGATTGAACGGACGAACGAACAAGAGAATGAAGTGTACCAGTTGGAATGGCCATTTGTATGCGTTCGTTGCATAATTTATTTAATATAAAATTCCATGATAATGGTGACGTATGGAAGCACTTTCATATAATTTAATTTCATTTATTTCGCTTCAATGTGTCAATTGATGAAAAATTTTAAATGGTTCATTCGGAATAATTAGCGATTTTAATTGATTCGCCGCAAAAAATAAAGCGAGCCATATAATTTCATTGATTGAAAGAATTGTAAGTGGTAAATGCGCCCCATCCTCTCGTCGACGCATACACAACAAATCAAAGAACATTTACCTAGGGGAATATCACGCTCCTGAATCTTGTGAGATATTTGAGATATTTGAAATAAACATCAATTGCATGACATATTTTCGAATATTTCGAATAAATAAATCAGATTTTTGTGGATTTTGGAGATATTTGAGATTTTTTGCATTAAATCTAAATAAATACATTTAAATATCATTCATAATCACAAAAATCCAAAATATTCCGCCGTATTCACAAATATCCATCATATTTCATACGACAGATTCTTAGAGATAAATTGGATTTTTTTTAAATATTTGAAATAATTTAAGCGTGATATTCCCCTAGACATTTACATCGTAAATGCGACGGAGAAAACTTTCGACAATCAGTGTTTCAAGTTGTTTGAATATGGATTTTTGAGACTCTATTAAATGGTACGGAGCACATGTTTCGTTTTTTTTCTTTTTCTTCGCTTAAATTAAGCGAGTTATCAGAAGTTGTGCTCATTCCATGCTGTGCCACACTCCACCACTGAAATACTTCGTCCATGGCCATATCCATATTGATATGGGGTGTTCATGAGTATCTGAAAAGTATTTAATTTAAATGAAATTAAGGCAAACAACTCCTTCGCGCTGCTGTGTGAGTTCTGCGTTTCTTGATTCTCGCATATTTCTTTGCTCTTTTTTCCACTTTTTCAAGTGTATCATAGGCAAAAAAGTTAACAAGTTTACTTCACGCAACTATCGTTGCATCGTAACCGCCGTCGACTTTATCATCAGTTATTTTATTCGTGTACTTGAGATTTCGTTTACGTTCATCGTTGTGAGTCATGATAGTTAAGAAAAGTTTGTTGAGCATGGCTTTTACAGTGAATGGCAAAAAGGTCCAAACCTCTGCATGTTCATATTGACTCCAACAGCAAAGCCGAAAGAGCTGCTGCCACTGATGCTGTCAGCCTCGTTGCAATAGCTAACGTTCGGCGAAAATATATATATATATATATATATGTATACAAAAAATTTATTCACATGGAAGTCCTTAGCGAAAATGTGTCCATTAGTAGCATATCATGGAAATAGGCATGCCATTAACACAAAACGGAAACTATCAGCAGCATAAAGTCATCGTAGCTAGCACTCGTGAAAAGTAAACTCACTCGTGCTACGGCCCATGTTTGTGAATTTGCCTCTGGAACATGCGAGGCGAACACACATACACGTGTGACTTCTTTGACGCAGCTTTTTGGATTTCATTAATATGTTCAAATTAACGATGGAACTAACAACGCACCAATTAACTTGATTGATATTATTAATTTTACGTAAGAGCACATAATAATTTTTAGTCGCTTCATTTTAAGCGCATATCTCTGATTGATGCTGACGAGTAGAACGGCTTGGTACACAATTACCGTCACCATCATCGTCATTGCCGCTGCCGCCGCCGGCAAACTCGCTCCGGATGATGAAGATATCGTATGAATTATACCGACGATATTTTAAATATGTTGATGTATATTGCGCACACTTATGTGCTCATTCGTTCATTTTTTTCCCCAGAATAATAATTATTTTGCAACGTTTTGTCGTTGCATTCATGCGTCATGCTACAAATTGCGTCGGTTTCGACGGTTCCTCGTTACTTTTTCTTTTCCATTTTCTGTATCACTTTTTGGTCTATCACCGAAAAGCGTATGAGCTAGTGGAAGTCACTTTGATGTAAGTTGATGATGAATAAATTTCACTCTCGTATATCAACTCTTCACCATTCAGTCCCTCACTCATTTTCTCTCTCTCTCCCGTTCTGACTAATTTTTTTCACTTGTTTCACACACGATTTTATATTAATGCCATGAAAATGTTCCCTTTTCCAAGCGCAATCATGAAACCAAATTAAAATTTCGCAAACATTTACATTTGCGTCAGGTAAACTCATCTGTATCAGTCAGCGTTTGAGGAACTTCGACAGCAAAAATAGAGAGATGGAATGAATTGATGACTGAGTGAACGGAATGTGTGGATGTGGAACGTGCGTCGGGTGCATAATATCAGGTGGCAAAAAATACAACAGCAAATATTATTTACGAGTCAGTCATTTCCCTGTTACTCACTTATCGGTGAAATATGAGCCGTGTCGTTTATTCTTGGTACGGCGACATCTGTTCGGATCGGCTCAATACAAAAACACACTTTTTTCTCACCCAGAGAAATGTGGAAAATGTGCAAGCTACTTGTGATATGAATAATTACCAACTCAAAATGCGTGTGATCATTTTGCTGTCTCTCTCTCTCTCTCTCTCTCTCTATCTTTCTCTCGTTCTCTCGGTTACTTTGTAACATTTTGCTTCGATATACTCTTCTTTCTTCTTCTTTTCCTCTGTGAAGTTAATTAATTCAATTTGCGTTCATTTTTTTTTGTTCGAGTTTTATCTAAACGGCAATATTTCATATGTTTAGCTTACATCCATATAAAAGTTTCAAGTGAATCTTGTCGATCGCAAATCATGCGGATAAAATATACGTTTTCAACGATCGAAAACTCAAACATATTCCAATTGAACGCATGAGAATATTCTTGACCTGCGAAAAAAAGTTCGTTCCGAAATGCCTCATACATTCGTATAGCAACAAAAGAGACTCAAGAAATAAGTGAGCATAAAAGTGTCCAATGATTATGGGGCACTTTTATTCTCACTTTATTCATGGGACTCTTTTATGCAATACAAATGTATGAGGCGTTTTAGTTGTGCATTTTGACTTGAGGCTTTTTTATGATAATTTTGATAACAAGGAATGCGAATTTCGATTTGGCGATAGCACCAATGGATTGTGCACAATAAATACTGTATCAAAATCGAAAAAAAAAATTTAAAGTTTTTTTCGATTTACGGCTGTATTGCGACCGTGGCAACGTCGATTTGCAACCGATTATGAATGGGCGTAAATTTATCATTACGTTCATTCATAATCGCTTAAAAAGCAACGTTGCCAGAACATGCACAATCTCGTTTGTGTGTGCAATGTCTATTGCGCGTTAATTTTCAGCATCGGACCAGCAAGCAACTGTGTTGTTCGTCGAACAATCGATTATAATACACTTGATAATTGCACATAAGTGTGAGCGAAATAGCATAAGTTTTCGACGCTCGAGTTTTTTTCCATATAGGCCAATGCAATTGAATATAATATTATTACATTTTTGCACATGGAAATATCTCGAAAACGGCTGTGTAAATCGGCAAAATGGACCGTGATGTCACTCCCTAAAGGGAGTGTATACACCCGACTGGTTTGATGGCCTAGAATACAAATCCGGTGAAATTTCGGCTGATCCATGGATTCTCAGGATTTGGCCAGATTCCAGTGCTTCCTTTTTTATGTGCATCTGTAAACACATTCTACCTATGTTTTGTTGATACAATTGAACTGCTAGAATCAGGTCGAATCCTGAGAATCCATGGATCAGCCCAAATTCCACCGGATTTGTATTCTAGGCCGTCAAACCAGCCGGGTGTTTACACTCCCTTCGGGAGTGACATCGCGGTCCGTTTTGCCGATTAACCCAGCCGTTTTCGAGATATTTCCATGTGTACATTTGGCCATAGAAGCCAATGCAATACCAGCGGCGTTCCGAGGTTTTCATACAAACTTCCCATGTTGACGGTCGCAATACAGCCGTAAATCGAAAAAAAAGTTTAAATTTTTTTTTTTCGATTTTGATACAGTATTTATTGTGCCCAATCCATTGGTGCTATCGCCAAATCGAAATTCGCATTCCTTGTTATCAAAATTATCATAAAAAAGCCTCAAGTCAAAATGCACAACTAAAACGCCTCATACATTTGTATTGCATAAAAGAGTCCCATGAATAAAGTGAGAATAAAAGTGCCCCATAATCATTGGACACTTTTATGCTCACTTATTTCTTGAGTCTCTTTTGTTGCTATACGAATGTATGAGGCATTTCGGAACGAACTTTTTTTCGCAGGTCAAGAATATTCTCATGCGTTCAATTGATGGAAAGAGAAAGAGAGAGAGAGAGAGAACGCACTGTGATTCAATGATGTTTTGAGGTGGAAAATCTATTATCAGGTAATTAGAGTTTGTGCATCACAGACGAATATTTGATTATTTTTTTATAAATTTAATTTCCAGCATACATTTTCAAGAAAAGAATAAGATGGAAAAGAAAAGGAGGCGACGACGACGAGTGCAATCGTAAATCTTGCTCAAATAGACAGCGTTAAACAACAGAAGTGCCGAAAATTATCATCATTTATGCGAAATAAAACGGACATGAGAACGAAACGGCGAGATGCTGGAGACAAAACCAAGTGTGCAGCAAGTGGCTGCAATCTCGCACATGATAAATGGTACTTTATTTCAACAATTGTAATTATTCTGCACAAATGTATATATATAGGTAGATCGTTGGCAATTTATAATAAAGTCATAAAAATCTGACAAGTTTCGGTACGCGCGATACGTGAGTGAGAGAGAGCGTTAGCGAAATGCTTTTCGATTTCGGGTAACGACGGTAGTAACGGCGACGGCGGCGGTGGCAACATCAGTGAGCAAGAGTCGAGTAGTAAAAGGGTGCTCAACATAAGTGAATTTATTCTGTTCATTTGCTTCACTTGGTGAATCCGTAATGTATTCGTTTCGTTTCACATGTTGTGTTTGCGTGTCGTGCCCGATCCAGAGACAGGAGAGAGAGAGAGAGAAATGCTCAGTCGTAATATATCCCAATACGACTGAAGAAACAGAAAGCATATTTTGCCTTCGAGTCTTTAGTCTTGGCGTGTTTGTTGTCTTTTCTTTTTCTTTTTTCCTTTATTTTTCTCGTACTTGCAACGGTTATAGGATTTTTTTTCGTTGCTTTCGCTTCATTTTCGTTTCTGACTTTCTCTCGTTGCTGAAATGCTGGATTTAATTGCGCAATGTCTTCTGCAGTCATTTTTGTAACATAAATAAATGATTTGTTTCCACTTCTTGATGTTCGATAACGCGCCAAGGCAGGCAGGCTCAATGCACCATCTTAAGAATTGTGCATGAATTCATTTAGCCGTGCGTTGTTTGCGCGCGCGCCCTCGACTTCTTCTCTTCTTTTTTTTTTGATTTTTCTTCATCTTATCGTGAACATGTGAGCGCTCTACAAACAACTCATTCGTTTGCTCGCAAATCGAGAAACAAGTCAGTGGTGGCGTGCACGTGGTGTGAGAGACACACAAATCGACGAGATTAAAATGCAACCAAAAGGCAGCACCGAGAGAGAATTCAAATACACACTTTCACTTGAAAATTCGGTAATGTTCTATATTCATTATTAGTGTTACCTCTCATTCTATTCACATCTGCCTCTCTCTCCCCCTCCTCCTCCTGAACAATAAAAGCGGTGGTTGGTTGCTCAATGCTCACCCTGTCCTTGTGTTCGATTCAAATAAGACGCATGTATGTGAATGCATGCGAACGGCACATTTCATTCGCAATGCTCAAACAATAATTGCTACTGTTGTTGCTATCACAGTCCGTTCCGTTGGCTGATAGGCCGGCGAGTGAGTGAGCGGTCACATAAATAGCACATGGAAGATGGGCACTAAGCGAATAACCACACTGCTACTCGGGCTATAGTTTTTCCAACTATTATCTGCTTGTGTTATTTACTTTTTGTGCGTCGGTCGTGTGTGCGCGAGCGCTCCTTTTTTTCTCGATCTCTCTACTCCGGTTAGAGTTTTTTTTGCAATGTTCTTGTGATTTGTCAGCAATGTTGTTATTATTCTTGTGTCATCTAAAATATTAGGTATGAACCAAACAATGTTCGCTGTTGCCGCATTGTTCTGCGGTGGCCAGAAGTGGATGCGATGAGAGAGGATGGCGAAAAACACATCCGGAGAGAATTGGATGAAGCTGTCATCATCATCGCCACCACATCAACCATGGCTGTCGTCATTCTCGTTTCGCTTCAATATCTTTATTATTCCAGCACAGATTGTTGTGGCCCTGCAATTCGTTGATATTTTGCTCGTTTTCGACGATATTCCAAATGCATGCACTCACATTCAGTACAGCAACACTAGAATTTGCCGCACACTATTCTCGCTCTTTTCTTCTTGCTGCCTTTTTCTCTCTCCTCTCCCTATCTCTCTCTCTCTCGCATCCTTGCTTGTTTCGGAGCCTTATGATGAGAAAATACAGACATTAAAATGAAAACAATCGCTTACTTAATGCAATTTTTAGTATGCCAAGAGCATGTTACAATGCTCGAATACTATGTTTTCCCTCATTATGTGTCATAATCATACAGCTTCAATCTATATGCTCGATTGTTTTTCGCAGAACAAACACATTTTGGGCGAATAATTGTGCAATAAACATTGTCATTTATTAATACACTTGGTCGCATTATTCGTATAGCTATTGTCGCCATTTTTTTCCTCTTGGCTTTTGATTCAACGTCGTTCAATTAAAACGATGGAAAAGTGTCGCGTGGGTGCCTTTCCATTGCTCTCGGCTGTCGATTGCACAGTCTAATAGAGCGTCGTCTCAACATTGTATTTCGGAATGTTTGGTATGTTTTGCAGGTAAACGGCAATGTACAAATTATGATACCGCAAAGTATGGGGGCTGACCCTTAATTGTTACACCGAAAGCCAATAATTTGACTAAAGTACAAGAGATTTGACTGATATAATCAAACCCAATATGGAACAGCATTCAAATGAATAACATGCCCAACTAAATCGAAGTGTTTTTACGACAATTGAACCAAATTGTGTGCATCTTTTCATGTGTCATTGTTCCAATGTGTGAATCAGAGGCGTACACACGACCGATATTCATCTATGCGACATGTCGATTTTCAGTTTTATGTAGTACTTGAGTCATCAACGTCACACATCACAAACGATTGAGCAATGTGTTGCAACGACAACGACGACGACGACGACGACGAAAGCGATGACTTGGTCACCCAAGCTCCCCCCCTATTTCTCTCATGTCCTCGGAATACTCTGACCAGCCATTGCGATATATAATTATCCTATTCTGTATGCAGTGAAACTTCGGCGTGCAAAGGTCAACAAAACTGTTGGCGCTTGTTATTTTTTTTCCTCTCGTCTTTCATATGTGTGGGTTTTTTTCGGTTCTGCTGTTTCACTCTGTCTCAAATGCTGACTACTTTTGCGACAGAAACTTATTTCGATCGCTCCATTACAAATGGATAATCAAATCAAGTCTCGATATATGGCGATGCAATAAGTGTTGTTTCAGCACATTCGGATTTCATGTGTTTTTTTTTCGTTCATCTTTCATACGTCGTCGTGTCATCTGACTATGAGCTTTGGTCCTCGTGCTCTTTCTCTTTTGTTTGCATTTGATGCACATGTTGTGCTGGGAAAAAGCTCAACCTTCATGTTCACAACGCCGCTGTACATAATAGCATTTCGCTTCAACTGATTACCACACACTATGATTTTTATGGTACACCAATTCATTTTGTGCCGGTTTGTTTTTATTATTTCGTGCAATTGTTCTTTCGGACGTTCCCATCGAAGTGAATTTCTCTTAGGGAGAGAGAGAGAGAGAAAGCATTTCACTTAAATTTTGTCACCGATAAAAAAAAGCACTCCGATTCGGAGATCACGGTTTGGCTGGCGCATTCGAAATGGACGTCGTATTTTGCGCCAAAAACTCTATATTATATCGAAAATTAAATTCAACGGAGAGGCGAGAGCGCATAGCAAACGAAGAACGAAATGCGGTCATAAAACGATGCATCAAACCGTACAAGTATGACTAATGTTTTTTGTTGGTCATTTCAAATGCACGTAAATGGAACGTGTGGTGAGAGTGTTGGGCGATTCCTTGAGCGAATAGAAGCAAGCAAGCAAAAAATAGCGAACTTTAACATAATTTTTCTATCGATAATGTCCTTATATTTTTCTGTGTTTGAGTTTAATTTTCTTCTAGCATTCTTTTTTCACCTAAATTTTTCGTTCCTTCGTTGCATTTAACATGTTTTAAAAGTTGCTTGTTTTTTTTTGTTTCAACCGACTTAAAAACCGCATGTACTTGCACACCTAACCGCAGTCAGTGTGAATTATTCAAGAAGAACACTTTTTAAATGCAACTAACAATGAAAAGCTTTTCCTTTAATTTTATAGAGGGTCCTTGTCCATTCTCACTCTTTCATTCTTTCTCTCTCTCTCTCTCTCTCTCTCTCTCTCTCTCTCTCTTCCTCTCGAAAACACTTTTCACTCTTTTTCTTCTAAGGTATGGAAGAGAAAAAAAGTGCGTTGTAGCCGCCGTTTTTGTTTGTCCTTTCGCTTATTTATTTGATGCATTACTTTTGTTTGCAGTAATATAAGCGTCAAGTAGCAAAAGAAAAGAGTCGAGATTTAATGGTGAACAGAGCAGGAGAAAAAAAACGAAGAAAATATAAAATAAGTGGAGAGATCTTATCATGACATCGGAATAAATGAGTGAAAAAAAGAAAAAGTGCAACAACGATGATGATGGTTAGTCGCAGTCGCTTGATTGCATGCATCAGTGTGACATGTGCGTACCGTTTGGTATAGGTGTGTGTGACTTTGTGTATACTGAAGACAGAGAGAGAGAGCGAGAGCGAGAGCGAGAGCGAGAGCGAGAGCGAGAGCGAGAGCGAGAGCGAGATAGTGGGAATGGAGCACCCTTGAAATGATTCAATTTTGCCGACAGCAACAACACATTTGAACACCATCACACTGTTGTTTTCAAAACTATTTCCATGCACGTATCATTTGATACAAAACTTATGGCTTCATACAATGTTTTTGATGGGGTGGGCACTGGGTTTTGCATGCATTGGCAATTATGTCAGACACTAAAAAGTTTCGTTCATTTTTTTCTTTCTACCCCATTAGAATTGTTGCCTTTGGTTTTTAGAGCTACGATCGTATAATTTTTCGGGAGTCTTAAAGGTTTTACGTGTTAAATTTTGAATGAGTTCATTGGCATTGCTTGTCTGTCATGATTTGGACCGAGTACTTGAAAAGCATTTGGTTATGCCACTGAACGTGGGATAATTTTTAATGTTCATGCTTAAATAGAAAGTGCATGGCAAAAAAAAAACAACAAATGAGCTGACCAACTCAACTGCTCATCAAACCATTTCTCATGTTTGTGATTCATTCTTATTGCGTACGATTTTTTTCCGGAAAATTAATTTCGTTGAAAACGCGCACCCCATTTTAAAATGAAAAGTACACTCAGCTGGAGTGCAAACAGTGTTGTATGCTTGTGATTCCGCACGGATGCTACTGCATCTTTTTTGACTAAAATGTTGCAAGAATAATTCTTTTTTCCGTCATACATTCTCCAATTTGTTTCAATTTTTTCTCTCTCTCTCTCTCCTCGCACAGGACTGAAGTGTTAATCAAAATTTAATTTACTTTTTACATGACTTAAACATGGCTGGATTTTTTAGCCCGAAAAATTGAAATTACATTACTTTCGCAATCAATTCAATTTCCGACATCCGAATAAATGTCAGGTGATTAATTGGCAATGTTGGAATTTAATCGAATTATTTCACGGTTATTATAATATTGATAATTGGTTGATTTGTGGAGAGAAATCGGATGTTTTGCATTTCAATTCAAACGATGCATCCGAATGTGTGTGTGTGTCTATATATGGAAATTAATTGAAACGACCTATCGATATCTGATTCGAAATTTACCATGCGTATTTGACATTTGAGTTAAATCTCCTAATAAAATTCCATTAAATTATCGAAACGTGTTGAGACATGCATACGCTTGTTCTGCTGATTGATTGATGACCAACAATAAAAATCACGAGCCTTGAAAATTTCGTTATAATTTACAGATTTTACCAGAAAAAAGCGAGAGAGAAAAAAGTGAAACATGTAAATATTGTTTTTTCCCCCATTTCGGCCCATAGTTTTATTACAAACTTGCGGTGGTAAAATGCGGCCACGAGTTTTTCCGGACATGTGTGAACACTGTTGAACGGAATGAAAAGAGTCAGCTGTCGTCAAGTGCGATATGCCACATCATCAGATCTCTGGCAATTAGACATAAATAATTGCTTTTTTGGAATTGGCATGGATTTGTCCACACGCAGCATCCAAAATGAGTGCTTGCATAACATACGCACACACACGAGCGCGCTCGCGCGCCATAAGTAAATTAATATATTGCCTGTCGGAAACAGAAGATAAAAAGCGAAAACCAACGGGAATGAATGTATTTTTATTTGTGCACTTTTGTGTCTATGTCATTGAGAGCAAGAGATATTTGTCCATGGTTTTTCTCTCTCTTCCTCTTTTTCGCTCTGTACTCCACTTTCCACATTGGTTGGTGCGTCTCTGCACTGTCTCCCCCCCCTCTCTCTCTCTCTCTCTCTCTCTCTCTCTCTGCACTACTTGGCTTCGCTTTTTGCCTTTTCTTGCTCGCACACTCGGTGTTTCGGTGGTGGTGGCTGTTCGTTCAATGTGAGCCCTGTGCATGTGTACGGAATTTTGTGTGTTTTTGATCAATGTTTGCACATTATCGCTCGCTTGCTCGCCACTTTATTCGCATTCATTAAACGAATTAATTAATTAAATTGAGCAGTGAAGCATTATATTTGTTTTCTTTTTTATTTGACAGAAACTCATGTTTACACTCTTTTTTCCATTATTGTTGTTGTTCGTTTGCAATTCTTTCGCGACTAGTTTTTGCCTGACTTGCCTCGTGAGCGCCTGATTCATTGAATGGAACGGTTTGTTTGTCGAAAGTCCCTTTTTATTGAGCATCGATTCATTGGAATAAGCGACCGATAAAAACAGCACATAATAATAAAAGCGAAACGGCATCAATGAAAGTGGAGAATAGCACATTTTGTTGTTGTTGTTGTTGTTGATGATAAATTGTGATGGAAAATCAATTTCACTGGCCATCATACTGCTGCTACTTGACTGTTGTTGTGGTCTCTGGGTGACTCCAAAAGTCTTTCCTGCTATGTGTTTGAGTGTGACTGCTTCGCATTCGACAGATATATGTAGAGAAATGTGACGAAAATTGATATCAACGCGTATATATATGAAATGTGTGCACATCGCTCAACAATGACGGACCATGTCCAAAAGCTATATGATGCCACAGCTGATAGAAGTGAATAATTTATTTATATGAAATGACATGAAATCGCTTGTGGCTGAAAAGTGTAAGGTGAGAGTTGACAGAATATGAATTGAAAGCCGAGCGAAAGAAGAAAAAAAAACACGAGAGAATACCGAATGAAATGTTGGAATGAAAAATGACAAGCGAACGCAGCATCACCGGAACTTCATATGGAACAATGAAGATAAGAATTGACATAGCAGAAAAAGGAATATAAATAATCACCGTCATCAAAATAAAGCAGTTTCCCACGAAAGGAGTTAAGCTTTGTGTTGTCTTTTATTTTTATTTTCTTCTGGGTGTTTTCGTCGGTTGTGTCCGTCCATTGAGAGACTGATCGGTCTCTGGTCGGTATTCGTTTTGTGTCTCATTGGAACAGAATGTGTGTATCTGAATTTGTGATCCGATTTTCAAGAAAATCAATTGGCGTAAATACACTGTTACAAGTGGACTAATACATGTCTTCTATTTTTCAACATTTCATCATATCTCTCTGGGTATGTGCGCTGTGTGTGTGTCCTTTAGAATATTACTCGTTGCCGTGTAATGTGGTAAGCAATTTCGGTCAAATCTGCAGTTTTATGCAATGTCTTGTGCTATTTGTTGTCAAACACGACAGCATATTGTTCAGTTGGTAGCTTATCTAGCTTTCATGTTTGTATTTCAAAGCGATTTCGCTGTTGCACATTGTGTGTGTGTGTGTTTGTTTTTTTCACTTCTTCTTCCATTTCTGTTTGCTTTTTCCCTTAGCCTTAGCTTCTTTCATTTTGGTTGTGCTCCACATTTTTTTCGCCATTCATTTTTCACTAACCAAATTATACACAAAATTTATTTATTTTCATGATGCATTTTGGTACGTCTCATTGTTACGTTTGTGCAAGTATTTCGCTTATACAAGCCCACTAAAATTCTCGTGTCGAATTCGCTCATACTTTCCACTATGTTTCACTCTATCTCTCTCTATCTCGCTCACTTGATGTGGCTTACACACCGAATTTAAGGGAAAGGGATAGAGTGAATGAAGCATTCAGTAAATCAAGACCGACGACCGTCCACTTTATAAGCATTTTTCTTTGCTTCTTTGGCTTTGAATATTTATGTGTACGGTTTTCAGTTTTTGCAATGAACTTTTCAACTCTGAATAATGTGAAACCACATGGATTAAATATTTTGGGAGGAGCGGGCTTTTCCCTCATTCATTGAGAGTGAATAAAATGGAGAGAAAGAGAGATAGAAACACAGAAAGAGAGAGAAAATCGAGCATTTCAATAGAGATATATGTAATTTAAGTAGTGATGCTGAAGTGCTTGGGAAAAGTGAAGAGAAAGCAAAACACCGGCACTCTACAACCGCAAACATGACTTCATTCCAGACACACGTAGACTGAATCGGGGTGATTCTTTTTTCTGAACTTTTTTCTGCTACTGCTATTTCTTCCGCTTATTCTAGTGTAGGTAAAAGTGCTGTTTCAGATGGAAATGTTATTCAAAAGTAAACAAAAAATTACAAATATAGCAAGAATTGCAGCGAATAAAGTGGAAAAAGAAGTGATGATGAAGGAGAAAAAAGTACACATACATCCAGTGAATGAAATCATAAAAATACTTGTTATGAATATGAACCCCTCTATCTCACGGTGTTTTATGCTCATGAAAATATTTATGAAGTTTTTACAATCCTCAGAGGCAGTGCTGTTGAAATGTAATTGTTGCGCTCTTCCGTTTCGATATTTTTTTTCTCTCTATCCTGCTTTCTACCATGCTCTTCAACGCAGTGGCCTTTGAAATGCGCGAGAAGAAGTGCATTACAACTGTAGTTTCTGTCTGTTGGGCTCGACTTTGATTGATTTGAATGTCGGTGTTATCATGTTTGATTTAGCCTTAAATTGCAAATTGCACAAGTCCATCGCAACTGCAGGAAAAGCACTTTTCAAATATCACACCATACAGACTGTCTGCCCGTCTGCCTGCCTGCCTGCTTATGTTGCACAGCAAAATTGTTACTGTGAACGCAATTCCTCGGCATTTTCCTCAATCTCAACCGAACTACCATAATTACATCCATTACGATCATCAGCAAATATATTCATCGCATACAAATAAACCGGAACGAAAATGGAAAAATCGTTGACTATAAATGAAACTTCGAACGCAAATATTTTCCAATCGTTTTTACTGCATATGCGTTAAATTTATCCATGGCTACGATTAAACGAAATATACCATTGAAACAGATGCTTCGCTCTTTCTATCGTTTTTCACGTTTTTTGTTGTTGTTCTTGTTGTTTTTGTTCGTCTTCTTCTTGTTTTTTGCCCCATTTTCTCTCTATCTCTTGCAATTTTTCTTTGCGCTTCCTCCAGAAAATACTAATTTATTGCAAATTTCGTATTGAGCTTCAATGAATGCTCGACGAATTACTTTTTGTGCGACCAGCATTGAGACGACAAGAAACTAGAGAGATACTGCTTATAATTCTATCCGATTGAAGGATTCGACAACAGAAACAAAAGAACTTAATGATGCTTTTGTTAAAGCAGCTTCTCCTTTTGGTCGTTGTTTTTGCTGCTGCTGCTGTTGCTGGTTGCTAGTTGTCGAAATGGCAGCACACAAGTACGAATGAACATTTGTTGTACACACAACAATCATCGACAATGAACGCTTTTGCTTTAAATCGACGATGCGACCAGTCGACGGGGCAACGAGAGATAGAGAGAGCCACTCAAAGGACAGCGGACATAAAGTCATTTTTATATATTAGTAAAATAAAGTGTGTTTGATGAACGCCAACTCTAAAAACATTTCATACTGATGCTGTCTGCAGATTTGTTGCTTTTATATTAAAGCCCGTGCGGCGCGACGTTTTTGTTGTAGTTGTTGCAAATTGAGTTCGTCTGGCTGCAGCGTAAATCTTTTGTCGTCCTTTGTCTTGATTTGAATACCGGCCATCGACGGTGTGTGTTGAGTCGCACAAAGAAATATATTTGAGCTTTCCGGTGGTATTGTTTTGGAAAAAAGCGATGCTTGTTTATCGTGCTTTTTCTCTTCTCTTTTTCTACGTTTCGTTGTGTCTGTCCATTCTCTTTTTGTTTTTTGTTTTTTTTTTCATTCAAGAGACAAAAATTCATTGCTGTTATTGTTTTGTATTGTGAATCTGTGTCTTATTATCAAGCTGAAGATTATATACGTTGCACAATATGCATAGTCAATTTGTTGTAATTTTGTTTGACTCTTCGGCAAAGGCGAATAGTCGGTGTGTTTGTGTGGTGCTTTCTTTGCGTTGCACGTTCGCCGGGGATTTAAATGCGTTTTCAATCTCGATTCGCAATTGTTTGTCAAGAATGTGTAGTGTGATCGTTTTGTTGAACCGCTATAATACCACCACAGAAATTGGCCTGTCTTTTTTCATGATGTTCTTGTACGCGATGAATCTTAGCCCAAACCTCTTCAAAATGTTTGTACGGCAACGGCGACGATGGAGGCACATTAAAACCAGGCCACTTTTGCTTGATACTTCAAATCGAGAGCCTACTCAATACATCTATTTGTGTATCTCTCTCTCTCTGTGTGTGTGTGTGCAGTGTAGAAGGAAGCTCAATTTATTGTGAGTGGAATAAATGCACATCAAAATGATAAATGAGAAAAATACGTGATAAGTCGATGGCATTCGCTTTTGCGTGCGTAAATCGAACATTTGTTGGCGTAACGGATAGAAGAAGGAAAAAACAACAAAAACAAATACATTAATGGTGAACAAGCATCATCACATGGACCGAAGGAGAGGTAGGATACGACTGGAGTGTTGAAACAAAAATGATTTTATATTTATTGTTCCATCTCTTTAATTGTGTGTGGATTTTGACAAGTGGCATATTGCAAGCCCATTCCCGTGGTGGAGTGAAGCACGTGCGACACTGTATACCATGCTCGGTCTTCCAGTCATGTAAATCCATATAAGAAATATGTGTGTGTTTGTTAGGTGTAAGCTTAACGTTGCCTCATTTCCTTATTTCATTTTGATTTTGTTTTTCCATCAACAATTGAAAGAAATGAGCATACTCAGGCAAAATCATCGAGTGGATAAATTGTTGGCTCTTTGGTTTGGTCGGTCGGTCGGTTGGTCGACCAACACACACCACAGCTCTCCTATTCAATTGCAGTTGATTTCGATTAGGAGGGGACCCATTGATTAATTTCATTTTACAATGCTTCAAGTGGATGGATATCGGCTTTTGTTTCTATAGAGGAAGCTTTTGTGAAGAGAATGAAAAAAAAAACTGCAGTATACATAAATAAAAAGTGTAAAATGGATAAAAAGAAAAGAAAAAATAATCAAAAAATGAGTGAGAAAAGAGCATAGGAAAAAAGGACGAAACCGAAGCGGTGATAAAACCAACGACGACGACAACGACGATGACAATGACAATAACGACGGTCATGGAATAAATTTAGGTAAAAATACGCTTAGTCGTGGTCTAATACATACGTGGTGGCACCATGAAATTTCACAATGCAGCAGTCATCGGTTCTTGGGCAGGGGAATGTGTTTGTTTTCGATCGAAAATATTTTTGGGCATTGCAATGCCTTCAAAAACGTTTTCTTTTCATCCTGACACAACACAAAATGGAAGACACATACACACACAAACAATGAATAAGATCATCGCACCACATACACGGTGAATGGGTGGTGGTGAAGATGCCGTGAATCATTCAATATCTTTATGGTATTTCAACATCTTGAGCTTGACATATTGTCAGCGAACAGCGAATTAATAAAATTCCATACACAAAAATTTCTATTGAATTCAATATTATCGGTGGAATCGAAAAAGATGGTGAAGCGAAGAGATGTGGGATCCAGAGATGTCGGGAATACACAAAGAGGGAGCAAGAGCAAAAGAGAAAGACACACATACGGAGAGAGTGTGTGCGAAGCGACGACAACGACGATGACGACCTATCGCATATTCGTTGTTGCACATTGAGACTGGGAACGGGGAATCCGGAAGACGAATTGTTCGCTTGTATATGTATACATATACGTGGTAATAAAATATATGTATATTACGGTGTGGTTTGTTCGGTTAGTACAGAATCATTTGCCTTCTTCGTTTTTTTTTCTCACTCACACTCTTTCTGACTCTCTCTCTCTCTCTCTCTCTCTCTCTCTATCTCTCTCTCTCTCTCGATCTCTGCTTTCCATTCCATCCTTTTGTTCAAATGTGAAATGTGAAAAGCCATTCGAAAGCTTGATCGAGCTAAATGCAAGTGTGCATATGAGCCAGTAATGTGGTGGGTGATTTTTTTCATTCTTTTTCTCTGTATTCCGTGCAGATTCCCATATATGCGCTTTAGTCGTGTGCAGAGACATCCACTTGACAAAAGATGTTTGGTAATGTGCTGCTGCTACTGCTGCACTGTTACTTGTGTGTGACCGTAGCCGAGAAGATGGAAATGGCAATAGGAACAGGTAGAGCAAAGATACTGAACGGAAATTAAACACATTGCAGGTTAAGGTAATATTTCAAACGCTGTTTTTTTCCCTTGCTGTTCGTTTTTGTTCATTCAGTGTTTTATACTTTCTTGTTCATCTATGGTGCTATTGTTATTGAGGTTTCGTTTTCAGCGTTTTTATTTTTCGGTGCTACACACATACACACATACCGTGTCGTCCTCCAGTGTCATCGTCGTTTTCGATGTCGCCACTGAACGCACATATCACCTTATGGTGCTAAGGCATTTATTCTTGATTCTCATTCTATTCAGAGCATGATAATAGTAATCATTGACGTAGAAGCGCACAAAAAAGGACTCCGACCGAATAAGAAGAGCGAGAGAAAGAAAAAAAAAAGCGCGCGAAATACGGACCGAGTGAAAGAGAAAGAGTGAGTACGGAAAAAAGCATTCCTTGAAGCGATATTTATTTATTTTGTGACGGGCAAATATTCTCATTTTATTTGTCGGCTGCCTTAAACCATTCATCTCTCTCTCTCTTTCTTCGAGCCGTCGTGCGGTTGCTTCTATGCATTTCTGTGTTCTAGGTGGTTTAATAAAAGTTGATGATTTACTACAAACTGACACAACAATAGCGCCAATCGGGCACTCTCGTGTTATGAGTAAACATACAAGATCAATAAAATAAATAACACACACAGAGAAAAACGAGCACAAGAAAAATGCGAAAAATTCAACACGAACGCCGCATTATCCGCCAAATTCCAACAAATCAAACGGTTACACTCTCGTTCTTCTTCTTCTTCTTCCTCCCGTTCGTCCGTTGCCTCGTTCACTTTTTGTTCACACACACATACACATACACATAATGTTTACTGGCGCGAACTAAACGTAATTATTGTGTATCAAATTTTGTATGTATACATAATCAAATCCACGAATATACAAACATGAACAGTTACAGAGAGAGAGAAAAAAAAACCAGATAGAATATACAGCAGAAAATTCATTACTTACATATATTGAATAAATGAAGGATCATCAAACAAATTGACGGCCAACCGATCAACTTCCAACTCATGCAATTCAACGCCATTGTTTGCATTTCGAATTTGCGATTGATGTGTAGCTTGATGTATGGCCAGCGGTTTTGTTGTGGTTGTCGACGATGCTGCTACTGCTGGTGCTGTTGTTTTATTATAAGTATGCTCGGTTTTTGCTGTTTGATGATGCTCATGGAACAAAGTTCATTTGAATTTTTTTTATTCGTTCTGCCTCTCGACTTATTTGACGTATCAGCGAATCGGTCGATAATTTTCGTTGTGGTTTTTCTTAGACAGTTTATTTTCTTTCTCTTGGGTTTATCAACCAGCTATAATATGGTCTTGTCTGCGTTTGGTGTATTTAATTCACGTCGCCGTTTTTACCTCTCCTTTATTTCTACTCAGCAATTAATTGACTATTAAGGTGGAAATGATTGGTTGAATTCACATGGTTTTGTTTCGGTGTGACGTTACAGTTTATTGTCCATTATTTGGGTGGCAACGAAAATGCGATAACCTAAACTGCACTTGATTCGATTCGAGCTGATTTGAATTTGATGCTTGGCAAAATGATTGAAAGACCTGAAAGAAAAGAAGAAGAAGTAAAAATATATTCATTCGATGTGAATTCAATGAGAACCTTTTCAGATAAATTAAAATATAAAACAAGCTAAAAATGTTGGTCGAGATAGAGAGAACGATGTCAAGAGACGTGAACAAAGAGAACTGGTAACCAAAAATGATGGTTTCAATGGTGGCCTAAGTTGAAAATTTATGCAAATCGTCGAATCTGCAAATCAATCGATTGCGTTTGATAGAATGAAAGAAAAGGGAAAAAAAAACATTCGAAGCTATCAGAAAGTCACAAGGGTGTAACGAATGTTCCCAGTCTGAATTATCGATATATTGGTGGTTACACGAGGACAAGTGAACCGATGGGAATTGAGAAGTTTTCCAAACCACATGAAAACGCAATTTACTCTCACAACTATCAAGAGTTAAGAACTTTAAGTACAAAGGATCATCACGAGCCATACTAGGAGAAAAGGAGATGAAGAATAGGCGCTAAGTTGTTTCAACCACTTGAATAGTTGATAAATTCGTGACACGACATTCAAACCGATTTTGTGTAATTTGATTGAAACGTAGTCGTGACCAATCGATTTCCGATTTTAATGATGTTTGATTGACGGTATAATGAGTCCAAATGCATGAAATTGTTATGATTTATATAATCCCACTACAGGCCCTTGTTATCTCGTGATGTTACCATCTTCCTGCTACGTCATTAAAATGAATATACAATAAATGCTTACATCCGATGCTTACACATTTGAATAAGCTTTTATAATTCCAATTTAAATCGGGAAAATATGCCGTTATTATTGTATTCGCATTGCCAAATTGAATTTCAGTACTTTGATGGCAGTTGCAGTTGCAATTTTCAATCATTTCCATTTTGATAGATTTTGCAACAACATTTTTATGCGAAATAAACACACGCATTCTTTATTTTTAATATTGAAAATCATTTTTCATAATAACGGCAACAACAAAAAAATCATGAAGTATATTTATTTCACATGGCATTTAATATGTTGCAAAAAAAAAGTTTGAAAAAATAAACAAAAATGGTCGCGCTTGAAGTGAAAAAAATACACTGAAAATTCCATCAATTAAATGAAATAAACAAACATCCGAGTTTTGCTTGCGGCGCACATACCTTTGTTCTCGTTTGGTTATGGGCAATTTGGCAAGAAATTAAACAAAAAAATAGTGTACCTCATTTGATTGCAGCGAGTCCGTTGTCAAATTTTATCAATTGTTAATATGAAAATTATTTTTTCAAAGCAAACAATTCAGTTTGGCTGTAGCGATGAAATAATAATAATTATTTGAATCATACACAGTAAACACGCAAACATACGTTGACCGTAGGCTCAGCACCTCAGCATTTCGTATCTGCGGATATATCCGAGCATATCAACGACGCAAGTCACTGTATAAGTGGCGTGCGATGATATGCACAGCTACATCGACTACACACAAACACTGCGCTCTCTGTTTTTGTGTAAAACTCTCTGTTTGTATGTAGTTGATGTAGCTATGCACATCATCGCACGCCACTTATACAGTGACTTGTGTCGTTGATATGCTCGAATATATCCGCAGATACGAAATGCTGAGATGCTGAGCCATCGGTAAACGTATGTTTGTAAACACGATGGTTCTAACTTTTAGAACCGCAATATGACATTTGTCACTAAAATCCATTTAAGTACCATTTGTACTAGAAAAAGTTCAAAATGTACTAAATCACAAACCAAAGCTTCATGTATTTATTATAGAACTTTTTAACTTTTTCTAGAGCAAATGGTACTAAAACAAAGTTAAGTGTCAAATCTCAACATTGCTAGAATCATTGTTTTTACTGTGTATTGACAACAGACATTTTGGCATAACATGAATCATAAAGTATATATAGTGGATGCCCAAGAATTAGAATTAGTTTGCTTTTCAACGCTCACTTCTGATTTTCGAACAACTGTGACGCAAAAGCCCGTTTTGTTGGGACACATTTTGTTTATTTTAAAACAAACACGCTCTCATTTTCCGAATGGTTCTAATTTGTGGACGTTCTGATTGGCGCGTATCCACTGTAAACGTAATAACATCAGCAAAAATATATTCCTTCCATCGGTCATGCTTATTATTTTCCATATTTTCATTCATTTATTAATAATGCGAATTGCGAATTGGATTTGCCGGTGCCACCGACACGTGTGTGTCTTGCTAATTGTTAGTTTCGAGAATGAATGTTCTATTCTTTTGCCGCATTTCTTTCCACTTGCCGAATATTAGGATGAAACAATCAAATGAATTACGAAACGTATGCGTTGCATATAAGTAGTGTTGGTTATATTATTTTGACGATTTTCTCCATCATTGTTGGATGATTAATCCATATTATATGTGAATGATGAAGACTGGAATAGTTTGAATTGATACGAACAATAAATTGCCAACTAACGCCGTTCGAATTCGAATATACCGAGTAATTCTATTGCATTCCCATCCGAAACCATTTAAGTGCCTAATTTGGCAATAAACGAAAGCAAACGTACATGTAACGGCTAATTATTTTTCATATTTGGCTTCGGCCAAATTGATGGCAACCGTAAACATTATGCACAAGCGATTTTCAAATATGTTTAAAATTTTGCCATTGAGCATATTTATTGTCGATGTGTCCGTTTGTTATTTCATTTCAATTATTTCGACATTACTATTTAATTCTCGTTCCACTTCAGTGCTTTCAATGAGGTCCGCTAAATTTTTCTCTATTTCAATTTCTAGATATGCTAAAGCATCGAGACTAACTTATGGATTTTGGTAATATTTTCAAGCGTTGTTCATAGAAAGTATTCATTGATAAAATTACCATGAAATGACTTTGTGAAAAATCACTTAAAATGCAAAGAAATTCATTTGGAAGTCGGGAAAAAAATAGATGGGTAAGGGTTTGCATCATAGCCACTTTATTGGATTCAAGTGTTTGTGCTCGAATGTTTAGCTGCCGTGTTTGATATTTGAAATTTCCATATTTTTGTATTGCATTTTGGGTTGCTGGTGACAAAAGCCTGTGTTTGCGTGTAGTTGGTTGAGCTTTTAAATTTTTGATTTGTCAGCAGATGTTCAATAAGCGAATCAATTGTTTGCTTAACGGATATGTTAACCAGTTCGCAATGCGTTACACTTTGTGCACAACGAAACGAATCATACTATATTGGCTGAATCGCTCTCTTGTTCGCTCTCTCTCTCTCTCCTCTCCTATGCCGTTGAATTTATTTATATGCAAATTTTTGTGTCGATCACATTGATAGCAGACGAAATGACGAAACATAGACAAGTCGGAATACAATCGGCCACTATCACTGTGGCTATTGATTGTGAAATTAAATATTTATTTATTCGATTCGCTGCGGGGAAAAAAATCAGATGAACCCATTTTGTTAATTTAACTCTGAAGGGTGTATCAAAACAAATGCAGAAAGAAAAAACTGATAAGAGGAATGCAAATTTTATTATATTTAACAGATGCTTTCACCACCAAAAGTATCAGCGAATAATTGATATATTTTTTTGCCGATTGCGAGAAAACAATTTCATTTCCGATTTGTAAGGAAGTCGATGTGACGATCGCAATATACGTATAAAGCGTTAGCTGCAATTGCAATGTCCTAAATTGTGCATGAATATTCAATCGTCTTTGGTATAAAATTTAACGAGTAATGAAAAAAACACATATGCACACCGAAAACAACCATTGCGCTAATTTATTTCGGCTCCACTTGCGTGATATGCATGAACTTCACACTTATTTAGCATTCTAATGATTCGTAAAATTCAATAAATTTCATTATTAGCCGTAAATGCGGTGCTTCATGGAAACATATTACATGGCGCACTAATCTATTCAATGTGTTTGTAATGTGCGAACAGGAGCTGCATGAACCAACTGAATTCAATGGTCTGCACAGCACACACACACACACACACACATGTACACTCATAAAGCATCCAACCAAGCGACGGATATGGGATTTTGCTTTTTTCGGGAATATTATTTTTAAATTTCAATTTACATATAGATAGAGCAATTTATAATTTACGCTACATAAAATTAACTAGTTTTATTACATGTGAGAGGAGTTGTGTTGCCACACACATGCCCACATTGTCAAACGCACCGATTCGCACACACATCGAAACATCAAACCCGGTGAGTGAGCGAAACGAATTAAAAAAAAAATTGGAAAAAAATCCAAACGAATCAGCGATGCGTTAGAGAATGAAGTTGAGTCTCATCATATCACCGAACGCTCCATTTCATGGTGTTGTGTTTACAATGTAGATAATAATTTTTTCGTCAGTTCCATCGACATGTATGACACACGTATAAACATTTGGATGCTACCTTTCAATGTGTACCACACAGAAGCGAAAATAAGCGAAGTATACACAGGGACACACACACACACATAACATTCATATGTTTTTCCTCGGAACAATCATATTAATAAAAATGTCAACCTCGAAAATAGCACAACAACTTCATTTTGGCAACACGGCAGCTGTGGCATCAACATCGACACAATCATGGCTCTTATCCTCATGTCACCCTCTCTCTCGTCCCGTCTTTTTCTACACATTCGCCCTATCCACACACCGCGTACAACACACCACCCAAGTCACTAGTCAACGTTCCCGTATCATTCGTTTATTTAGCTCTCAATCTCTCTCTTTCTATTTCACTTGTTCGCATTCTATTTTCTACGTTTTGGTTTGAAAAATTTTCACCATCGAAACAGTCATCCAACCGGTTCTCTGCACACATTTCAATTCCGTAAATTGCACAACATTACAACGCACCGGTACATGTATGATTTTAGCCCCGTGCGCGCGTATGCATATGTACATGTATGGAATATGCATGCTAAAGATTTGACAAACAAAACAACGACCGCCAACAAGCAGAAATGCAAGTAAAAAGCGTCTCTCAAATGAAAACTTATACATTGGATTACACTAACGATGGCGACCAGAGCAAACTATGAGGTAAAATGGGTTGAAATTGCACATGGAAAAAAAAGCATATCGGCATGTGTTTCGGGTGCACCGAACGAAGGTGAAATGTAGAATGAACGCGCGTGAGAGAAGCTTCGAAACACTCACACACACACACACACACACGAGACAGAAGCAGAAAAAAAAATGAAAACCGACGACGAGAAGGAATCCACGCAAATTGCCTCAAACATACAAATTCGAATATTACACTGGCTGGCTTGCTGCTCCTGATGCTGTTGATACTAAAATAACCGCCAATGTGCAGCATGTCTCTGATGATATTGTAGTGGCATCAAATAGCACAAAACCCATTCATTCGTGTAGTATATTTATTTATTCTTTCCACCCAATTCACACTCAAAACTTATTAACATAAAAACCGTAGCGCATTCTTTCGTTCGGTGCGTTGTGTTGAGTTGAGTGTAGGCTATGTGTGTCGTGCACAATCCAACATACCTTCGGCATTGGCATCCAGCAGCATTGTTGATTGTGTGTCGATAATTTGATATTGGTGTGAAATTTTTGGAAACATTTGTTATAGCACATTTACAGAGAAGGAAATTCGGTTTTGGAAATTTTTGAAGTAATTTAACTGAAAACATAATCAGTGATCTTCGTTTGTCAAATGATCTTTGAGGTTCGAATGCAAACAGTTACACGCACATCCACAACCGTATAAACTCCATTGTCACTCGAATGAATATGTATCTTTGTGAGTTGCCAGTGAATGCTGCGAGGATGTTGGATATGCATTTTCATTCTCGATTTCTCAAACGAATCTCAACGGCAAACAGCGTAAAACAATTTGTAAACACACATTATTATTATAATTATTGTTACTATTGTGTGAATGCATACTTGATTGCATTCAAAACAACGTTGACGCTACGTACAGAGCACACAGTGTGCCATTCTTTGCACCGTGTTTCAAATGAAATAACACGCTACGGCAGTGCAAATATGTGAAATAGCAAAGCATTCGACAATTTTTTTTTTTGGACAAACGAACTTTATTCCAAAACCCGAATTTCCAAATGCTTACAATCAGCAAATTCGGCATACCGCGCGATTTGTGAACATCAAAAATTAAATACCCAGCGCGACGTGCAACACAATATGAATCGGAATCGAAACGGTGCAAATGAAAATCAAATTATTTGCTTTGTTTGTCGTTGGATTTGTTTTAGTATTTTAAAACTAACACAGCGGATGAAGTGAAAAAAGGCGAACACGACGACGACGACGATGACGACGATGACGCAGAAGAGGAATCACATCATCAACACCAATGCTTTTAAAAGGAAATGCCTAAAATAGTAATAGTGTCACAGTAGGTGCGCATGCATTTCAAATGATTTCTCCGCTATTTCAATTCATTTACGATGATAAATGGCGATGATAGACGCCGTGGATAACCGAAAACTCTCTTGAGTTACTTTTGGATGCAGTTGCATTCGAGCTGATGTGTTGCCGTTGCCATTTCTATTGCTGTTGCTGCACCAAATGTGCTTGCGAGCACACAATGATATATAGGCTGTGATTTGAAAGCAACGAATACTTGAATTGTTAATGATAACACTCGAGAAGTGTGCTACGGCAAACGCGCGCGTGTGAACACCACGCCAAACATGCAACATTTCCACCGAAATTTATTATGTTTTAAAAATTCTGGCAAACTACAAATGTTTGCAAAATTTCATATATGCGAAAAGCATTTCAGCACACGCACACACACACACACTATAAAATGGAAAAAACACATAAATGCACATGCACACATTAAAGGGGAAAATTACGGCGAATGATAAACAATCGTTTTTGCATCAGTGGCGAAGAGCGAGCAAGCGAACGGGCAAGAGAGATAGAGAGAGCAAAACAGCCAATGCTATCACGTGGTGTGTGTGTGTGTGTGTGTACTTTTTAGCCATAGACCAGTTTGTGGATGCACTCTAATTTCTCGAATAATGCCACATTATACATCGTCGTTCAGCATTTAAACTCATTCACATTGTAGCCAAAACAAACAGAAAAACTGCATGCACTTGCACACAAACAACACACAGACACATGCACATATACACCCATTATACAACGACCAAAAGGAACGAGCCAACGAACAAACTGATTCAGAAACGAACCGAAACGTATATGTAACGCGCCAAAGCTACAGTTTGTAATTTTTCGACGCATCCATTGCTGTCTACATTGATGCTTTATTTTTCATTTCATTTTCGTGCAAAAATACCGTTACACTGCTGCTCACAATTTCCCATAGGTCGGTTCGCCCTCTCTCCCGCTGCCTCGTATATTACACAGTGGAAAATAAGCAATAGTACCAATGTGCAACAATAAGGGAAGTATCAGGCATTTGGCATTATACCGTTAAGAGCATTTGTAGTGGATTGGATATCAGAGCACACACACACACATGCCATGCAAGCAATGGAATTCAAAGCAAACCAATGCGATCCCATACAGCTTTAGCTTGGGAACATGATTTCAACAACAAACCAACTGAAATGCCAACAAAACAAGCAAAACAGCAACAACTGGACACGGAAAAAAAAGTAACAAGAATGGAACAAGGCAAGGGAGAGGAAAAAAGCGGCGACCGCGGCAATATACACACAGAGAAAAAAACTATCCCAAACACAAAGTGTTTGAAATGGAGCAAGATCGAGCCAGCAACAGTGAATGACAGGGACAGAACAACGATCGGACACAACCACACACACTGGATTACAGCGCATAGAAAAATGTGCATTTTTATTCCATTCGCACTCGCACATTTCACCGAAGCCATGGAACAGCGCACATATCCCATTATTACTGTTGTTGCTGCTGCCGCTGTTTTTGTTGTCATTTTGTTTAGTTTTGCTTGTTTTTGTTTCATTTAGCAAATCTTTTATGTTTGGTGCTGGCGTATGGATGGTACTCTCTTCTCTCTCTCTCTCTCTATCTCTCTGTTTTTTCTTTCGTGTGTTGGGGCGCGCGCTCGTGTACATGGACACGCAATGAGCTTTTCTTCTTCGCTTCAAAATCTCCCCGAAAACTTTTACGTGGTGTGAATTTTGCCTGTTTACGTTTTCATTTCACATCTCCACCACATAGACACACACGCCAATGGTATTTCGTCTGTGGTCCGGTGAATAGGAAACCAATCGCGAAAAGAAAGAGCGAACGGGCGAGACACACACACACACACACACCGCGTGAGAGTCGAAAATGAGAAGGAAAGAATTCAAAGCCCTAAAAATTGGTGAAATTCACAGTCAAAAATGAATATGTAATGGTTTGACGTGTACTGGACCAAGAGTCATGTTGGTCGCATATTCAACTCTGTGGCAAACACAAAATTTTTCCAAATGTATTTTATGTCAAAGACCATTTCCATTCGCATTTATTTATCTATTATCTTTTTGTCGGTTTACATTTCTAATTATAGAGATAAACATACTCCATCCCATCTCTTTTTTGGCTCTCGGACTCGGCAACAGCAAGAGTTGCAACGGGCAGAAGAAAACAAAACGCTCTCGTACTTTGGAATTGGTTGCCAAGACAAATGAAATCTGAATAGGTTGAATCGAACAAAAAAAGCGGCAGCAGCAGCAGCAGCAGTGGCAGCAAGCCGAATAAGCGAACGAGTAAGCTAGAGGGATAGAAGAAGGAGAGAAAAAGCGATGGAGTGGGTGAAAGCGCACCCCAGAATATTGCATAGCAAAATCTGTCGACATACTCTATTTATGGCTTTTAAGCAAATTGAAAATAAATTTTGATTCAGTCACAAGTTAAATCGTGGTTTGCGCAAACAAGAACTATGGCAAAATAATTGTCGGTTTAGTATCCTTTAAACTTTGCAGTTGATTTTACGCAACTCTTAACAATTTTTCTGGAATGAAAGGAAAAAAAAAAGTTAAAATCAAAACAGCAACAACAGTAAGCAGCTTGGGAAACAAGTAGCCCGAAAAATGCATGCGATGAACAAAAAGGGTCAGGCAAATTAATGGGAAAACTAGCATCTTTGGAAATTAAATGCACACACTCTCTTTCATCACATACACACATACACATTGCCGTTTGAATGATTTTTGAATCATTTCGAAGTTTCGAAATAACTGACTCAAACTATAAATCAATGTTGATTCAACGTTTTGTTGCTCAAACTTTTTGCCATCGCACAACGAAAGAACATGTGTGTGTATGTGTGTGTGTGTGTGTGTGTCTATGCGTGAATAGAGTTCGGGTGATTAGAAGTTGGCATGAGTAGCGTGCGCTGCAAAATATATGGCAAACTTCTTCGTTAGCACAACGTCCACAACAATTGTTGTGCTTGCTACCTGATGAATTTCGAATAGGATATTTCATGCGCTAAAATGTCATGGCCCCTCGAAACGGTAAACATTGCATCAACGTCGAACATTTGGCCAGAAAAACCTCATGTTTCAAAATGTCATTTGTTTTGATTTTCAAGTCGTAAAATTCACTGTGGAATGTATATGAAATTGTTTCCAGGAACTTTGCCATTGTTGCAAAAATTGCATTGAAGAATTGAAATCCGAAAATTTGTCCAATACAAATCCGCACCCGATTGCATTGGATTTCTATGGCATTGTGGACGCTTTTAATTACTAAAAACAACATACCACATACAGCTACAACAGAACAGTCTAACAATTCGGCAAATATGGCAACTAATTTCGAACGATGATCGTTCCAACGATGTATCGTTCATATGGCAATGTATGTGTTGTGCCGGCAAAATGGCAATTCAAACGAAAGATTTTGGTTGAAAAATAGTTTTCAAACTTTCAGTCAAAACTCGCCGCTCACACTCTGATTTGGAAACGTGCATTTTTCTCAATGCTTCATTTAAAACCCGTTGCCGGTCAATTAAGTCAATGAAAATGATGTGACGTTGTAAAATAACCGGTTCCATGGCAGTTTACTGATCTAAATAATGTCACAAAGAAAACGGATAACGAAAATACTACGGCAAGATAGACCACAACCCGTTTATTGTGGTGCGGTTTATATGTAATTCGGCATATTAGGTAGTGGGAAATTTAATGGACCGCAACAAGGATGCATTTCAATTCCGAAAAGAAAAACAAAACGAAAAAAAAGAAAATAAAACAACAACCAATGTCACATGACATTCTCCCGTTGACGATAAGAATGTAGATCATGCATACTTCGTTCATAGAATGATAATTATTATGCTTCATTCGTATAGACAATGATGCTTATTTAAAGTTTTCAGCGAAAGTCTTTTAGAAACTTACCCCGAAGTGTAAACTATATAGCGAGAGTCTGCAAGTTTTTTTTTTCCTCCTCTTTTTTTTGCAACGCTTCGTTTCGCTAACAATGTTCGCTGCTGTTCATTTTTTCTTGCTTTGTGTTTTAATGAAAACGTGTGTTTTCTCTCGTCGTTCTCTACGATGCAGTCAGTAGTGATTTGCAATTAAATGCCCTTTTTTGTGATCTTTTTCCGCGCGCGCGATTTGTTTTTTTCTCTTTTTCCTTTCGTTTGTGTGTTTGTATTCCTGTTTGAATGCCTTGGGTGCAAAGATACAGATGCAATGTTACTACTATTAACCAAACTGATGAATCCAATCGAATCGGATGGGATCGTTTCTTCGATTCACTCTGTTTTTTTTCTCTATCTCTCTCTCCGGCTCCGTTCAAACGCACTGTTCGACACAAATTAAAGGCTTTTATTGTTTTTCGTTTCGTTATCTCGTTTTCTTTTCTCGTTCTCAGTAATTATTTAGTTTTTATTACGTACATTCACGTTGCGTTTTTTTCGTTCTCTTCTTCTTCTTCTTCTCGAATGCAGAGTTCTTGTCGCAGTTGCTGCTCTTTAATGAAGTTATAATCAGTGACTTTTTGCATAGAGCACACAGTTCATTGTCATCAATGATTATTATTCACGAAGAAAATGTGCGACTTGATCGTTTTATATGTGAATTTTTATTGTTAGTTTTCTCTTTTTCCTTTATATTCCAACAATTTCTACCACTTTTTTTTCGTTTGGGTATGTCTTTTGGGTGTATTTTTTCTGCGTTCCGCTTATACATTCAAGAGCAATTAATTAATCGCGTCGTTAATTTCACAAGACGTATTCATTTATTCATATGCCCGTTCTAATCAGTAGAAAAATCACGTTCGGCTATTATCTTATTACGGAATATACTTTGAAGAAAATCAGTCAAGCACAATGCACATAATTTCCACTGCAGATTATTGCACCACTTTATGACGGGCGATCATTGAAAAGACTCAAAGTCACTGTGTTTTTGTTTTTGTTTTCTCTTGGTATTCTAGTCACAAATGTAATGAACATTTAAAATCCTTAATGCAATGTGCACGAAAAAAAACCAGTAACAAACAGCACACCACTTGGTTTCATTAAGACATAAACATCATATGCCGATAATAGTGTTGGAATCAAGAAAATAAAGTGTTGAAAATGAACCCATTTAATGGAATTACTGTTTACAAGTGTGATGCAATTGAAAATTAACGCCACTAATTAACAACGGTATCAATTCGATAGAAGTCGGAAAACAACTTTCATCCACTTCGAAATAATGACTTGAGAATCGTTGAATGCCAAACCATAAACAGTCATTGAAATTTTTTTTCTTTCATTTCTCGTTCAATCGCTGTTACGACGATGATGGCGGCTCTTGTTGTCTGCCGATGTCAGACCAACTGTGATTATTTTGTTGTGTGTAGAGTGTGTTACGAAAGTCGCATTGCTACTAAAGCCGTTATTCTATTGCAATCCTATTTTTATCTAGTAGCTGCCGTTGTTGTGGCCGTCAACGGTGTTACTATCTTCATCGTTTAGCAGTTCGCTGGATGCTTATATTTTCGACTGGCAGTGGTAACTGACGTTGGCTGCCACATGCAGACGCACTTCTCCGTTTTTCCATCTCCAAGCTTTCGGTTCTTACCAGAGCCGTTGTGTCCGTTGGAACAGCACTTCGTTGGTGCTGTTGCTTTCTATTGCTCTCGCTGTTTGTATATGCATGGACCCGAGTGTGCTGCTGCTGCTTGCATCGACTGGAGAATTAAAGCGTATCACAATTGCGTATGCTGTCGAAATAGTTCCATGTGCTTATGTGCCTTTGCTATCGCTTTACTCTCGTACGCCACATACCTTTTCGTACGCGATATCTTTTATGCAACAAAAGACGGTCCCGCTCTCCCTTGCTTTCGTTCGCGTCCGCACTCTCGTTGCCAATTTCCGAATATGATTTGGCGGCGAATAGTATTAGTCGCGTGCTGTGCGTCGGTTTTATTTCAAGTAATCTAAGCGTGATTGCCGGTACGAATGTGCCGAGAATAATAAAAGTAAATTCAAAAACGCTTTGGATAATCCACGTTGATCTTGCCTTAAATCGCATTAGTATTATGTTTTGGCGCATATGGCAGCAGACTTGCCATGATTATCTTTCCAAAGAAGTAGAAAGAGAATAGAAAGTGTGCGAGAGAGTGAGAGCGAGAGACTGGGTGAGTGTGTGAAGAAGACTTTACTTTGAACGACGACCTCAAGTAATCCAAACCAAAACAAACGAATGAAGGAATGAACTGCAACTGGAGGATGGAAGCCACAACAATATGGGCTAAATGTGCTCAAGAGAATTTCCGTTATTTGCCATTTTACGATCCTTGAATTTTTGATCGTTTCACTCGAACAATTCGACATCGGACGGAGAAAAAAAATAATAATCGGAGAGTGTGTCCAGTCCATATCCAGTCCAGCCAGCAATCGATGCTGCTATTTTTCATGTGCCACATAAACGATTCGCCGAATAAAATTTATTTGGCCATTTCCATTAGGGCACACTGCATTTTTTCGGTCGATTATTTTCCATCTCATTCGCACTACATTACCGATAAATATGCAAGAGTAAACAGCGAGAACATTTTTCTGAAAATTATCATTTTTACCGCATTAAAGGCGAGACCCATCCATTCGTCGCCGATTGCCGCTCGTTTTTGGAGCGATTATTTAAATTTTCAAATAAATTCATGCAAACTGTTCATTACAATTTTATATTTTCCTGAAGCAGCCAACCGACCGAACGACCGACCGACCTCCTCGTTTACACTTAAATTGATGTGATGAACGGCGCACAAGCAGAAAAAGCTTTCCTCTCGCATCGTGTGTGCTTTTACACCACCGACCGGCATATGAATGAACAGCACACTTTCCATCGCTACGCGGTGCCATGCTTACGATATCTGTGACTACAATTAGCACTGAAATTTTCGTCACGTTACGGTTCAATTATAATCTATTTCGCGATTTGATAATGTAGATTCATCATTTGTTCACTCCGAATCGATCAAATAAGAAGGCGCGCTCTCACTCTGTCCCGATCATAAGAAACACTTTTTTCATCATCGATTATTGTTTTTTTCGTTGCTTCTCATCGTCTTCTTCGCTTCACTTGAATTGTAGTTTACAAACTACTCAGAATATCCACTTGATAGTTACCTAATTACATGCTACCACCTTCCATTCGCTAGATTACCCGTTTTTTTTCTTATCTCGCTCTTTCATTGCTGTATGTCTTTCACTCCTTCACTCTTGTGCTGTCTCCTTTCACTCGTTATCAAAATTAATCACTTTGGACAGATGCTCACTTCCCATTATGCAGGTCATTAGTTTTTATTTTCGTTTTGATGCACAGACCTCAATGATCTCGCTCCCGCATCCTATCCGCCTCTCTCGTGCGCGTCCGCTCTTTCACCCAAGCTGCTTCGCTTCTTGCATGCGAAAGCACCGCTTACTGTTTGCTTTAATCTCTTTTTCTTTATCTTTAATTACAACTTTTTCAATTCGATTTTTTTCTCACGCTCGTCTCCTCCCTCTCTTTCTCGTGCTCGTTGAATTTCAGGTGCAAAAATGAACCAGAATCGCATGGCCGGTTGGCGAATAAAATTTTCAAGACTATTTTATGGACTGATATTTGGTTTGGGATATTGAAGTAACTCGCACTCTCACTCACTCGGAAATGTCGGATGAAGCGAAAATGAAGAAATTATGTGATAATCAACGTTAACTTAAAGAGAATTGTGCTCTTTGTCGGCGAGTGTGAGTTCGAGTATAGGTGAGTGTGTGTCGGTTGTTACAGGAATCGGGCCAACAAACTGACAATTTTAATCTTCTCTGATTGCACCTCAATTTGCTTCGTTCAACCTTTTCTGTTGCTACAAAATTTGCTTTACGATTTAAACGTTACGGAATGGTATTGTATGGCAAACTTTTCTTTTGTGAAACATTTATTCGAGTCATCGGTCAAAGGATTGGGATAGAAAAAGAATAGATGTGTGCAACTTATTACATTTGAACCATAGTTTCATTGCTAATTGTGGCATTAAATTGATTCCTGTTTGATATTGTACTGTATCGAATGATATGTGCATTTTGTGCACAATATTTAAATTAGATTTATGTGTATCGTCTTTTCGGCATTTCAATCGTGTGATCGTTCCGTCTTGAGCTCTTAACTAAAGCGGTTAAATTGAATTTTATTGCAATTCAATTTCAATTAGATCGATGTCATTTGAATAACCATTTGTGTGTGTGTGTGGATGTGGATGTATATGCCCGTTCATGCACATGGTCTCCCTAGATCTAGCGTATCGATCTTATTTCCAAGCAACTGCACTATTTTACTACATGCAACTACTCTCTGCGACCGAACGGAAAATGAAATTGAAATGCGTATCTATTTTACGAAATTTAGCTATAAACATGCAATGTGAGACAATATCAACGACAACCGAAGTGCACAGACACACACACGCTGAGAAGAGAAAACCCACGCGACTCGAATTCAAATCAATTCAACGTAAAACCAAGATATCGACGACAAAATGCAATCGCATCTCGAGGAGCGACGCCTTATTGGACATTTCAAATGCGTGATCCGAACGCTTTGAACTCGATGTTTTCGGTCGAAAGTTACATGTAAATCAATGAATAATTTATAATTTATTTAAGAAATTGACATAAATGCGAGCATTGTTTCTGGGGTGCACAATACAATTCTTAAGTTTTCTGTTTCGTCGTCTTGCGCTGCGTTTGTACGAGACAAGGATAATATGCCAACAAATGAAACAAAACGAAGAGAAACGAAACGGACGACCAATTCGGTAATATGGCATGCTGACTTAAACGACACAACCCCAACGAAGTAGAAAAAAGAGGCAGAGCGAGACAGAACAGACAGCGAGACAGAGACAGATAGTGGGACTATAATAAAATCGAATTGTAAAACATGTGAAATATTATATTTGGAGAATAGCGCTGTATCAGCATTAGACAATTTGACGATTCCACAATACAAAAGAGAAGACAACAAAAATAACGAAAAACCGCATGGAATAAAATATGCGACAAAGTACCTACATATCTTATTTCGAACAATTGAAAACCATTTTCTGATTGTTTTGGCTCACACATGTTTTTTTTTCTGTGTCACACAATCCCGACAGACACACACACAACTAAGAAATGCGAAAATAGAAAAATTGCTCGCCAAAAGCTCGTCTTGAAGCCACACATACACTCACACTCACACATACACATATGCACACAAAGGAATAGAAAAACACTGAACTCTCGAAAAGACAACGATGAAACGAATTGCACCAAAGCCAATTCCTCATGTAAGTGCAGTCGCCGAATCGAATTGACATATAATTTTGTACAATAGTTCAATGAAGGCGCGCTACAAACAAACTGTTACCAAGAAGCAAGCAATCGGAAAAAATTAATCTAACGCACGATGAAGAGGAAAAAGCATAAATTATGTATTTACGATAGACGGAGCCGATACGTTGCATCACACCCATACAATCCATGTACAGTGTCACAATGTGCGCGCCGTGTATTATCAAAATCAGACCGATAAAACTTGTGTACTGTACGGAACGTAATTCAGTAATGTCTGTGTGTGTGTGTGTGTGTGTGTGTGTGTGTGTGCCAGTTTGTTTGATGTTGCGGCTGCTGCTGTTGTTGTTGTTCCTCGTACTTCGTTTTTTCATGGGCAAAATTTACATCTTCGTTGGAACACGACAACATTCTGATACATTCTTTTTGCATCACCCATTTCGGTGCATCGTTTCTCTTTAATCAATTTTTGCGGCTTATTCTTAATCGAATCCATTCGATGAATATTGAATAAAAATGATTGCTCTCTCTCTCTCCGTCTCCCTGCCTCTTCTTCTTCTGAGTGTGCATTTTGTGTGTTATAGAATGGTTTGTAATTTCCCATATGTTTTCTTTTACTCGAATTTTCTTCTCTGTCTCGCCGTTTTTGCTCGGATCCGCCACCATCTCTGTCTCTATGCTATATTTAGTGTTTGCAAGTGTGCGACTCAGTGAGTCACAACACTGTTTCGGTTGTCTTTGCTGCTTGTTTCGTTCGCAAATGTGACCCGCATCAGACCCGGAAATAAAAGTGATAGCTTAATGTGTCCTAATGTGATTTCGACGTCCCATCCCCCAAACCGAAAAACGGAGAAATTCCATGAGTCTTTTGCCAAAACTTTTGTTTATTACATGTATACACAGTGTGTAGATTTTCGGGTCATTCAATTTGATATCGGTTTATTTACCTACACTCTCAACCGATAATAACAAATTGCATGAACGATTCTGCATTAGGTTTCCGCTCTTTTCAACCGATTTTTCAAATTGATCAACGACAATTCATGCACACACAAATGTATTTATCGTCGATCATGACTTTTATACATCGCACGGTGCGAACGGTTTGGTAAAATGAAGTCATTGGCACGATAATTTATTTTCATCCGCCGATGGAATGCTGAATGCAGAAAAATGTCAACGAAAGTAGCGAAAAGTGCATTTAGGTCGTTTAGAACATGTGTCATGCGAATATAAAAGCGTTTGGCTTTTTTCAGTTTGCCAGTAAAATGGGAGAGATAGAGAGAGAGAGAGCGTGTGCGAGAGAGCGGGTGAACGTGCGCGCGCGATGTATCAATCAACACAACTTGGGAAGTGACGAAAAGGAACAATATCTGTAAGCAATTTTACCATTGTTGCATAAGTATGGAAGAGCCAAGTGGAATGGCAAGGAAAGTAATAATCTCTTGACGTTGTTGCATGAAAAGTGTCGAGCTTTTTGCGGGTTAAATGTTGGTGAGTTTTCGCCATGCCAGCAACACAATAAATAAAAGCAACAGCCAAAACATAAACTTAGCTTGCCATCTCGAAAGACTTTTTGGCTTTGTTTCGCTTCTCGTGTCGCCTCGCCTCTCCGCTTCGCCAATATTGCTCTATCTCTCTCTCTCCCTCCCTGTCGCACGTCATTCACTTCTCTACCCTTCCGTCACATCCGAGTGTTGTGTTTTCCTCTTGCCATATTCTCATCGCACTACATTTCCATGTCAATTAAATAACCTGTCAAATTATGTGTGCAAGTTAAATGAAATGAGGCAACAACGACACAATTGAAAACGACGAAATGCAAAGAAGAGAAAAGATTAGGGAAGAGCGAGCGAACGAGCGAGAGAATCGCTCGGTGTCGCTAGACGGAAACATTACCACTCATTAACATTGACATATGAATTTTGGCATGGATGTTTCAAGTGCGCGCCTAAAGCCACCGCACAACGAGAGAAAAAGAGAGAGAGAGAGAGAGAGAGACAGCGTGGAAAATCTCTTCAGACGAGGGAATGGCTTAATGAAATTTATGTATATGCAATTATATAATTATTCATTTTTCATCGCTTCGAATAATAAAGTGATGATGAACGTCAACAGTTTGGAATTAAATCACACTTTTGCACTTTCACGCTCTCACGCTTACACTCCCTGGCTGCTTTACTTAGGTAATGCTGATGCATGTACCGTTGGAATATGCATCGTCCGACCGATTTAGAATTGCCACTAGGTGTATGTGTGTGTATGTGTTTATGTAAAACTTCAATTGTTTCAGTCCTCACCGCGCGCACAAGTCACAAAAGATATCGGATTTAAACTGATGAGCATAAATAATCTTTCTATTTTGCTGTTGAACAAACAGAAATTGCTTCTTGATATTGCACTGACTGTTGCGCATACAACAATCGCTTGTTTGCAATTTAAAAGAGACTTCATCACATTCATCCAACTCCGATCCTAACGGGGTGGGGTGTTCCCATACAGCATCCCCCATGCAAATTCGTCATCACCTTTCCTTTCCCACAGTTATTTTAACACAATTATGTTAAAATCTTTGGTGAAGACAAAAAAACCGAACGGATGTGACAATCAAAATTCGGTCGGCAAAATGTTGTTCACTCGTCGTGTTGGCCTCGAACGTTCATTCGAAAATTTGGAAAACAATTTCTTGTTCGTTCGTTCAGAATATTTGGCTTGTTCGTTCGTTGGGCTTTTTTTTAACATTTAAAATGCATAGGAAGCAAAGTGTATTAGTATGAATTCCATGAGTAAGTTTGGGAGTAGACTGTATTTTACTGACTTTGTCATGAAAGAGGAAACTTCTCTCGACTTCTAAACGGTCAAAGACGAGAATGTTCATTTTTGGCGGTTTATCGCATCTTTTCACGAAACTGATGACAGATGACTTCGTGTCTTGGACAAAGTTGTAGTACTCAAAGTCATCTACAACTTTGCTGCGGATAACTACTCCAACAAGTCAGTGAGACACACTCTACTTTCAATCTTACTCGGCTATATTTGCTTCTTATGTTTTTTGAATTTCAAAAATCGAACGAACGAACAATTATTTTAAGATTGTCGAACGAACGAACAAGCATTTGAAAGTGTTCAACGGCCTAAATTATTCACCCGGAAGAATTTCAAACTTTTCTCAAATCGAATTTCGTTCGGAATGAATCATAAAAGCCATTCTCTGTAGATGTGGATCTGAATGAAAACTCAGCGCAAGTGTTCGGGTTAAGGAAATCCCTTTTTTGCATTCGTTTAATATTTGCGGTGCGAGAAAAAAAAACCAGAGCCAGCGACAAAGAGAGACAGAGAGAGAGAGAGTTTAAAAGGGATCCTATTTTACGCTCTATTTGTTTTCATGACAAAGGAGCGCACGACTCACGTGTTTTCGTGTTATAATTATATGTGACTGTTGTGAAAGACGGAAAAGAATTTGGCGGCAAGTGTTGAAGTGCCATTAGAAATGAAGCGAGTGTATGTGCTTATTATTGTTAGCGTCATGGTAACGAATATCCATAGCGAGCGCAAGGAAACGAGAGCAGGAGCAAGAGTGATGATGCATTGGGGGGGAATGGGATGGAATGAAAATTCATCTCTCGTAGAAAAATAGTTGTTAACAGCTTAATTGAGGAAATTCACTTGATATTTGGTGAAGTGTCATATACGTATGTGTGTGCGACTTTAATGCGGAGTGACAAAAGCTCGATGCGAATCGGGCAAAACAAATGTGAGAGCGTCGGTTCTCCATACATACATTATATAAACGCACACAAACATTACACGTATATATGTGATATGTGATGCAGCTGTAGTGCAATGTGTGTGTGTGTGTGTGCGCGCGCGAACGAGCGATGCTTTTGTTATTGAATACAATTCTGCATGAGTAATCGAATGAAGCAGCGTCGACCATGCAGTGTCACAGCATGTGCGAGAGATATGTGTGGCAAGACCAAAGTAATGTTCCGTTAGATTTCTATGAATTATTATGCGCTTTTACGTTACAAGTCATGAAACAAATATAATACCGCAATTCTATTTTTCTGTTGTCGTTATTGTTTTTGTGTCTGTTGTTGCTGTGGATAAGGTTTCATTGCTGGCTTTTGAATGGCGTTAAATGTTGGCGGCACTTTTTCGCCACACTCACACCCTCTCCGTCTCTCAATCTCGATCTCTCTCGATCTCTCTCTTGTTCTCTGTGTTTATGTGTGCTCGAGTGCATGCACTCAGACACTTTTCGTTTATCTCACATATCAAATCTCGTTCCGCAAAAACGCGGCAACGATATCAACTTCTTAGCAAATCAGATCGAGAAAAATAGTTTGTTCTAAAATTATGATGTTCACTTTCTTTTCTTTCGTTACAATTTTCTTCAGTCTCTATGTGAGTACGGCTGTGTAACTTTTTTCACATCGGTTTCGTAGTGAAACGCGCACGGAGTACGCCCGTTTACGCATTTACGTGCACATTCCGGCGGAAGCCATTCGAAGGAAGGAAATACAGACTATTTAATGCAAAACAATGAACGCAAATTTTCATTGAAAACTTTCCACGAATTTTTCAGGGAATCGACTGCTCAAATTTCGACTGCTCAAATTCCGCAAGCACGGCAGAAAAACGGAGGACAAAAAAAACGATTATCGCAAAATTGATGAGCAATGAAAAAAAGCTTGTAGGCCGCACCGAGATGCTTGAGATTTTAACAATTTTCTGTGTCGTTTTCTGCGAAATGAAGACGTCTCCGGGCTCAGCCGCTTACACGAATGGAATGAGGGCGCATTTTCAAGAATAAAACATATCCCACTATTATTCAGCGTGTTCATCGCATCGCATCACATGGATATATAATCTGTGAAATAGCTTTCCCATCCTCTCTGTCTTGTCTATTCGGCTTCTTCGTTTGCTTTTGGTCCGTGCAAAAATGTCGTGACATCATAAATAATGTGACAAAATGTGCACGAAATACTATGAAAGAAGAGTGTGAAAGAAAGATAGAGTGGAAAATCAATTCGAATATTTCCACTCGCCACCGTGTTTGTGTTTTTGTGTGTGTGTGCGAATGCGAGTGTGAACACACAGTGAACGACCGCCGTAGGAATATCGACAACCGTCAACCGCAGCGCTCGTACCCATTTATTTCGCCGGACAAATTGAAAATTTCGCCACAACCATTTTTTTTATAATTTTTCGTGTCGGTAATGGTATGATAACGTGCTGCGCAACGGATGGGGGACGAACGAACAAACTACAAGAGCTCCGTAGCCACCACATGCATTAAGTGGGAGGGCAATTAAGAGAATAACGGACACGATTTCACCAATTAAATTAAACAGCAACGTTCAACAATCACAAAGCGAAAACAAAAGCGGTAAGTGTTCATGGTTTGAAAGCGGAGAGAAATTGGTTTTGCATATCACAAATTCTAAATGCATTCAACAACATTAATATAAAATAAATGGTACAGCCGTTGAATGTACTTTTCCACACGTTAGGGACCACATTTTCGCACATTTTGTAATGTTCACTTTTTCGACAGTCCTCAATGAATGGAGAACAACCTTCAGTGACATAATAGGTACATTATAATGAATTGTCTGATCCCACCGGCCGAAGACGAAATATAAAAAAAAAATACCTCCAACGGATATGACAACACAAAATACAAATCATTTTGACCGAAACCAATACCAATACCAAGCAACTCGAAAATTGCGGAAAAATTAAAGAAGCACTTAAATCATCTTCAAATTTCAACTTTTTCAAATGGAAAATATTTCGTTGTCTTCTGAATTGTTGATAACGATATAAAAAGCTTTTATAAATTGAATTTCATACTGTTCTTTCCAGAAACGATAAAATCATTAATTTAAATTGGGTTGATGGTGGTTTTTTGCTGTTAGAATCCAAGCAATCTCGCTAATTAGTTGAAATATCTAAAAACTAATTTCAAATCGAAATCTAATCTAGTTGTGCAACAACCCATCATTTAATGAAAAAAAAAACACATTCAAATTGTCACGGTGACCAATGAACAAGACTATAAGACAATGTTGATACAACATCATAAAAGTAGCCAAAATACGAGTTCAGGAGGTCAAACAAATTATCAATTGTGTGAATAATATATTTGCACTGGCTGAATCTCAACCGAATTAATACACATTTCAATCTCATTTCACTCTTCTAACAATTTAAATTAATCTATTAAAAACTTCTAGGATTTCAACAGATGTTAATATATATTTAAACAAAATTTGAGTAGAATTCACGTGTTTGTATATTGTTTATTGCTAACTTATCATTTATCACTCTCTTTAATGTTTGAATGGAATTTCTTCGTGTATACGGCCTGAATTGTTCTATTTATCTCAATCAAAATGTTTCTTTTCCAACATTTGGCATACATGTTTTCAAATTGATTCTATTTAATTAATGGGCACATCAACACTTTCCAGAAAATTGAATTTCTCATTGGCGTGAAAATAGCTGGATTGACTTAGCAATTCTATGCCCTTTCCGTCCCAAAATTGAAACGTGATGTGTCGCTGTGTTGATTGTGAATGATGCACACCGTTCAAACATCACGATTGGCGATCCTGTGATCTCATTGGAAATCTCATCAAACACATTTTCAACGGAATTCGCGTGTAAATACCTGCACTGACTGAAGTATTATCGAATCGCACATCATCCACAATACCAATTGACGAGGGATGAGACTTTTCCATTCGAAAACCACCACACACACTCACATACCACACGACAAACAAATAAAAAAAGGGAAAACATTGACATAAAATGTAATTTCTTTTAGGCATTTATATGGTTTGGACCCGAATAAGCAATAAGTCTATATAATATATCGCCATTGTAACAACACAATCACTTCACGTCGTCTCAACTTCATCGTGGCCATCATCCATTTTTCTTTTGCTTAGTCGTCGCTTTCGATCTCACGCCAACAAATTCCAACACCAATAAATTTCAAAACAAAACGATATTTTTTCGACAATTTTTCGCTCGTTCAAATATACTACTTGCAAGTATCACTTACTGCCGATCGAATTTAGTCACGTAAAAATTGTGGTCTTTAGTTTTTTTTTTGTGTGGTTATTGTTTTTGTTGGATACCATTCAAAGTCTGGCAGTCTTTTACATTCTTTGTTGATCTTGATTCGATAGTAATGTCGCAGTTGAAAAACTGACCCGAGTTGTAATAGCATGAGAAATTAATAAGACGTTGTGTTTCATTGGGAAAATAATCGAATGTATCAATGGAAGAAAAATAGATTTGATACATTTATTTTGACGTAATTAATTGTTAGAAAAATAGTTTCTGTATCTAAATGTTGGAGTAAAACTACTTTATTGCCAAATGTGGAAACGTGCACATAAGTCAAAAACTATGAATATGGATGATTCAGTCATTGGCACTAGCTGCTCATATAATGAAGAATCAATCATCATGAATTTGGAATGGTGTATATTCGTGAAAGTTTACGAGCCGCCGGAGGTATTCAATGTGTGGATTAACAGCATACAAATGCATTCTCGTTGGAGCAAACTTTAGACTCGTTTCTTCCGATTCAGTGGTTCATAATTGCTGAGCGGAGCAAGAATGGACTGTTCACATTTTGTTGGATGCGAAGGACGTTTCATGTCGATATTTGCACCAAGCCAACTGCAGATGTAGAGAGAAAATGAAAGCGAGAGTGAGAGAGAAAGAGAGAAAAAAGCGGACGAAGGTTTCAAGAAAATTCTGCTCATTCAGACATTCGTCTTCTCTATTCGTCGAATCTAAAAGAAAAACTTTAATTTCCGGTTAGAGGAAATTGTGTTTAAATTGTTCTCAGTTTAAATTCGAAAACTCGAACCATAGTTTGCCCAGCTTTTTCCACTCTCTCTCTCTCTCTCTCTCTCTCTCTCTCTCTCTCCATCCCTCTCACTCTCATTCTTATTCTCTCATTCGATCAAATCTATTTTTATTGCACAGATTCGTGTGTATGCTCTCTTCAGTTTCGTTCTCTTCTTCTTCTTCTTCTTTTACTTTTCCTTTGCCTGCAAACCTAGTGTGATAGGAAAAGTATTGGATAACCGAGTAACATTTTATCAAATCATTTTATTTTGATCAAACTTTTATATTTTTACATCTCATACACTACTTTGATAGATTAATAAATCTATATTTACTATGTATAGTTGAACACTAGAAAGCGTTGGTGGTGGCTCCCACGATTTAAGTCATCGGACTTCGACCAGCTTCAAGTCCATTCCTGTTGTTTTCCATTTGGTTGCCAAGTAATTCGATTTGCGAATGTAAATCGTCACTTTGCTGACATAGAACGTTTTGATCAATAACTTTTAACGCTCACGATAGCAACTGGATCGATACGATTTTCACTAGGATTTTCATTCATAGTGAGATTTAATTATGATCTTTTCCAATTTCGCTAACAAGTGAATAAACGGTAAAAAGTCATCGTTCTGTAGAACGTTTAGCCTTTTCGACTTTACAAATGGTGATAAATCGATCTCTTGTTTAACATCAGTTGCAGTTAATCCAACAAGAGATGGCAACGAGCTCAGTTCCACAATATTCCTTTGATTGACGCTAGTGATAATATGTAATCGTTTGAAAATACCTTTGGCATGCAGCGTATTCATGGGAACACAGTTGTCATGTTCCACACAACTCAAAATGTACAATTCGTCCAATTTGACTTCCATCAATGCCGCTTGGTTCATCAAGAGAAAACCTGCGGACATTTTAAATGAACGAATTGTCGGATTTTGCTGGAAAAATGTTTGCAACTTGTCAATTCGTGTTTGTCGTAAAAGAAACCATGTTAAATGCTATGTTTTCGGGTATTTTCGGTTAGGCCATTCATCATCAACATCCGTAAAGCAAATTTTCAAGCTTTTCAAGTTCGTACAATGTCCGAATACACTTTCAAATTTAACTCGTTCAATAATTTCGCAACGATGGTAGGAAATATGTTCAATTTGGTTTAAAAATTTGGTTGTGCATCATTGGGACCTTTTCCAAATCAAAATACAAATCATAAGAAAAGAATTTGATTCTCCGAACCGATTGGAATATATCCAAATCAACTTTGGCCGCATCGAATAAGATATTACTCCAAATTATTACGTCTTTGGCACATTCGTGGAAACCAAAATAAGTATAATATAGCTCTTAACCTAGCATTTCTTGATGAAAAAATGACCAGCCACTCGTTGCATTCGCTTACATGTCATGTACATTTCTGATTGATGAATATAGCACACGGGATTTATCTGTACTTTGTTTTGGGGAGCATTTCATTTTATAGAAAATTATGTTATGAATTTATGGACAACCGTGTGGAAAAGTTCCATTTGCATCGGTAAGACCATTCATTTGTCATGTTTGCTTCGTTTTTTCTCGTCTCTTTCCCTAGAGAGTGTGTGCAACCGTAACCGAGCCCGAATCGAAAATGCGCAAAAGTATTATGCAAAAGTGTGTGACTAACAAGACACACAATCCGAAAATCGCATCCGAATCGTGGAGAAATTAACGAATTCCGACAATAGTGATTATGTGTTTGATACTGTATGATGTACTTGTACATCGTTGCAATCGAAAAATTGTGCGATAGGCGCGCAAGAGCGCGCGCGATGTTCAAGCATTCCAAAGTTAATGCCAGGAACAATAATACGGATAGCGAAGAGGATGCGAACAGAGATGAAAGAAGAAAACGACGACGACGACGACGAAAAGAAAAAAAACAACAACAAATGAACAACCATAAAAAGTGTAGTAGCTAGTACTATGTATTTCGCATGGCATAAGAAGGATATCTGCATATTTCATCACACAAATCCACAGATCATAATTCACATGCAACTATAGTTGAGAGTATTGCTTTTTCCGTTTTCCGTTCAGACTGTGTGCTCTTCCATTTGTTGGCTTCACATAAAAATGAGACTTCCCTACCGAGCGAGCAAATGAGCGTGCAAACAAACGAACGACAGCGAAAAACGAAAAGAGTGAAATGAAACGGCTGAAACTGCTTCTAATGCTACTAGTAACCTTTTTAGTTGTGCTTTTATCATTAAATTCGTGCCTTGTCTTCGCACCAATTATACATTCAGAATACGTGCACACGCTCACGCTCTATCCCTGCCACTGGCATACACATATTATGATTTGGAAGCTGTGTAATTAAATCTTGACTGTCTAATTATGCTTACGTATTCCGCATGTTGACATTAGCCACATTAAAAAGTGCATAAAAGTGTCGTTTTGCGTATTTCCAAATTTCACTTGGACATGCTGACATCATTCGATCACGCATACTCTTATTGGAAATTTGGTGTTGAAATGTCGTTGATCTGCAACGATCTGGAATTAGTTGTGATGGCAAATGCAAAATCCCGATTATGCTATCGGAATAATAATGTGCAACGTATCAAATGGGGTTTGCATTTAAATTGTGTTCCATCCGAGATGGTGTAAGACAAAAGCGCAAGACAACTCGTTATGACAGGGCACAACAAAACCTAGCCACCGATATACGACAAAGGAAAGAGAAAAAAAACACAGACACACACGAACTTACACTACACCCAAATAGAGGAAAAAAATTTATCTGCAAAATGCCAGTGACAAAATTACAAGAATCCATAAATCATCTCTCTCTCCCTCACTCCCATTTTACTCGAATGTTGAGTGTGTGAGAGACAGGCAACGAAGAGAGACAAAGCTTTGAAAACAAACTCACTCCGTCACACATATCGACCAGAAACAAAACAAAGAAGAACGCAAACAAAAAATTATGTCTTTATTACATTTTTGTATCACGCTGATTGGCACGTTACCAGAAAGGACTCTTTTTTCCGCGCATTTATTCGTTTGTTTTGATTTCTCTTTGCGTCGTCGGCATTTCATCTCTTCTTACCATACATTCGCAGTTCGCCGGGATGCCGGCGCTATGCTACTATGTTCTGGTATGCGGCCGTTTTTCTCGTGTAATTGTGTGTGTGTGTGTGTGTGTGTGTCTTTTTTTCTCTTTATTTTTCTTTCGCTCAAAAATTTTATCACCCCGAAAATATACTTATGTATATATGCATTGATTTACGTTCTGATGTACAAGAAGATTTGCATATCAAAAGTGCCGTTTGTTTTTTTTTCCTTTCCCGTCGTCATCCAGCTATCGCACACAGGGTCTACAAACTGCAATATTAGCTGAACCGAAAAAGGATAAGCTGCGGGTTCCATTCTCCCCAACAATTTCATATACATATTCTGCGATGCATAGAAGAAACTACTACCCTTTCTCTTTTGTCTTCTTTCTTTCCACAAACGACTTCCATTGCCGGGATTCTATCAACTCTCGACATCGATGACGACAACAACGATGAGAAAACAAAGAAATTTCCACAGCAATCAGATAAGATCAACACACACAAAAAAGTAGACGACTCTCGACTCAAAACTCGATGAAATCGACCAAAACTTAAGCGATGATTTTTTTTTGATTGAAAAGCGCATGGAATGCGTTTTACGAAGAAAAAAAAAATGTGCTCAAACGAAAATGAAAGCCAATGGCATTTCAAGTGTGCATTACACAAAAAAGCCCGAAATATAAAAAAAAAAAAAATAATATTTTTCACCAACTTTTTTTGTATATTTCTAGTTTAAAAAAAGAAGAATAATTCAAACACATTATTTTGCTTTGTTTTTCTATGAATTTAGCTTTATTTTATACAATAATGGACAACCACTTTATTTACAGTTTCTAATGCATTTTTGTATAATTCGAGATTCGTCTCTATATGTGAAATTGTAATGTTGTTTGTTGTGGAATAGAAAATCCTTACATACGTGTGATGACAACCGCATTTTCCTTCTTAAAGTGCTCAAATGTTGTTAAACGAAGCAAATGGATTCGATTTTTCCGTTTCATTTTACTCTATTCAATAATAATATCATTGATTAGATTCTATTTAGCCAAACCATATACCAATTGAAATGAAAAATATGTTAGTTTTGTGTCAGGTGTTGATGCACTGTATGAGTGCAATCAATGGAAAGTGCATTTTTATAATGTTCTCAATTTTCCGCAACTAATCATCACAATGCTGTGAATTTAAATGCTCGGAACATCATTTAAAATACTGCTTGGGCATATGCATGTTAAACTTTTCTTCGCAAAATCGGAAGATTCACACTCATTCGTTGGTTTGAATAAAGTAACCATTTGCTGATACTTTCAAGCCTAAATATACGTTCATTCCAGTGACCGCGCATCAATCAGTGCATTGAATATGTATCTAGTATTATGTATTGAAATTAATAATAGAATAGCTCTACGTATAATATTTCGAGAGAATTTGGTTGACTTGTTCAATTTATTAGTGTTGTTGCATCGGTCTACCTTAATGTAGTTAGTGTTCAGCGTTTGGGACATTGGTTTTGTTTTTTGTTTTTCATCTGGTTCTACAGCTAATACAAAATACAAAAATATTTGATTTTTTCTTTAAGTCGATAGTTTTGTTTCTTACACCGCTAAAAATTGTATGCATTTTCTTTCTCTTCTCCTTCACATTTGTCATATTTTCTATTGTCTAAAAACCTAGTCTAAATCTATACACAGTGTGTTTATTCTTTGTTGTTGTTGTTGTTGTTTTTAGATTTAGATAATTATTTTAAATGTAAAAACGTTGTTTTGTTTTGTTTTGTTATACATACGCGCTATAAATAATTTTCAAATAATCAGTTAAGTAATGTACTTCTAGTTGTTTTTTGTATGTGGTTTCGGTTGTGTTTTTCTATTTATCATTACTTTTCTCTTGTTATCGACAGTAAAAATTTGTAGTTTTACTTGTGGAATATATCCATTGTGAGTGTTAGCGTGAGTGGATAATTTTGTCTATTTGTTTTGCATCCCGTTGTGTCCACATTGAAGTTTTCCAAATGGGAAGGGGGGGGGGGGGTTATGGAGAGAGGATTATGTCTAAGCTTAATAGAGGTAATGTGGAATTTGGTTAATTCTCGCATTTGGAAAATCTTATGTTGGTATTTTTTTTGTTACTCACAAAAGTATATTGTACCCAGTCAGATTAAGGAAAAGCGAATAAATTGAATAGGAATCGACAGACGATTCATTTGTTACATTCAGATACAACATGCACTGCTTGTGACATCAATGTGATATTATTCAGCCAGAAAGGAATTTAGACAAAAAAATGGCAGCCTGTATCAGCTCATACTTAACAAGCACCGTAATTGTGTTTGGCTTGTGTCCAGGTGGTGGTTAACGGGCAACATGTTTACACCAGAACTGATCATGTAACCGTGTTTGATGGCGCATTTTATGATTCTATTACCCAAAATATTCGATCATGTGGCATTTTGGATGGTCGTTAGCTGTGATTCTGTGGAATGCAGAAACTGCATCACATTTCTACACTTTGTTTAATCACACGAGACCAAATATCCGTTAAACGTCGAATGCAGTTGAAATATTTTTCCATTGAGTAATACAATTCGCCAGTGATATAAATCAACGCCTTTTCAATTACATTTTCTTTGGTCGCTGTAACGAGTCAAAACAACCGTTCTCAATTTGTTTTGGTGAACAGAGATCCAATCCCATGATGACACCAAGCACTGACGCACAAAAATGTTGCCGATTTTTCTGGCTGAACAAAACTTGAAAAAGAACATTTTGGTTCTATTTATCTAAATACGATATTTTCATTTAAACATATATAGACAGATACGTCACGCGCAAGCCCATTAGAGTTAAAATTGAAGTTACTAAGTTGAGTTATTTGTTTGTTTTTTAAATTTTAATTAATCCTCGTGTTTAATTTTGTAAATCGATCAATTAGCATTTATAATACTAAAATCACTAGAAATCTGCATGTTCAAAAACGTTATTCATTTGGTCGTTATTGTGTTTGAATTGGCATTTAAGCCATAATTATAGTTATATATATACCCATAAATCCTGTGTATCGTATGATTGATTGATTCTATATCAGCGACATGTTGTACAGTCATTTGTGTTCAGCTGTTCAAAATGTTTGATTGAATTGAAATCAAATGTGAAATTTGCAATTCATCGAAACTCTGCCAGTTCACAATCAACGGATACATTTCCATCCGCAACAAATTAACGATTTTTCTTTGGTTTCATATAAACTTTTTTGGCTATTCATATAAATGTCATATTTTGTTTGGCCAAATGTGTGTTATTTTTTAAGATTGTGTGTGTGTGTGTGTGTGCGTATTTAAGTTTAATTTTTTTGAGGGTAACATTTAATTCGATGAAAATGGATTTTCAAAGGAGGGAACAATGCAACACCAAAAAATACCGTTTAAAGTTTAAATCCAATCAATTTGTTGTTTGTACATTTATGAATATGGTTAAGTCATTCCAATACATCAGTTTAAATATATTATAAAAACATTGCATATGATTATTTGTTGTTTGTTTGTTTTGTTGTTGTCACAATCACGATTAATTTGAAAAAAAATTGTATGATTAATTTTGGAAAATTGATTAAATATGTGGAAAATGCTCATAATTTTACTTTTTTGATTTGGACATACAATATATATTTTGTTTGATCTAATTAAGCCGAATTTGTTGCATATGTCAGCCGAATAATTAATTTTAATTTAGTAATCAATGTTAATTTGTTTAATTTAATTTTAGTTTTTTTTTGTGCTTTCGGAAGAAACAAATGGCGTGAAATCATTTTTGAAGCAACCAATTACATTTATAGGAATTTTTTTTTATTTTCCTCGGTAAAATAATTGAAATAGAAACTCGATCGAATGAAATGATTACGAAGAATTTCTTCGAGAGAAAAAAAGAAGCGTTCCCTAGGTTTGGTCAAATTGTTGTGATGATTGAAGGGCTGCTTCAGCTGTCACTTTCTCCTGCCCTCTTTCTTCCTTTTAGATCAGCGTTGTTTGTATGTTGCGTGTCTTAAAGAGTCTTTTAACTTAAAGATTAGAGTTCTGTAAAACAGTATGATGTTTGTCAGCAATAGTATGAAGTGATTGTGAGTATTTGTTAGCTATATATCATTTAGTTAGTTGTAGGTGTTCAGTCGTCTGAATAACATTATAAAATCGTTTAGTTTTTGTAATTTCAATGTTTTTGTTGTTGTTGTTTTTGTTGTTGTTGTTTGTTTTCATTTTTTTCCTACATATATCAAAAAACCAAGGCCACACAATTTATTCTTTTATTATTATTTTTTATCTTTTGAATATTAAAAACAGATGTTGTTTTTTGCACGTTATCAATTAGTTTGTTTGTATGAACGCATTGGGTGCGTTTGTTGTTGTTTAAATATTTATCACTTGTAGTTTCGATTCGAAGCAGAAAATTTGAATAAGAAAAATGTGAAATCAAATGGGAAACAAATGGGAAAGCAAAAGAATTCAATGAATGCAAACGGAAAATCAAATATTGAACGAATATTCGACAATTTAAATCGAAATAGTTTGGTTCATCTACATTTATCGTCGCTGGAAAAAGTCCCAATTCTACATGATTTTTATGCAATATTTTAAAAGCTCTTAAGTTCGGTTGTTTGCTAGTACTATTTAGAAAGACGACGGTATGAATCAGTTAAGATAGTATATTTATTTCAAAACAGCATGGAACTTGCGTATTTTTCCACAATTTATAAATTGCGACAAAAAGTTAAATGACACAGAAAAAAAAACGTTTTTATAAATCAGAAACCATTCAACTGAAATACGAAGGAGACGCATGTGGAGCGTGACTATGTTTGTTTCGAGAAGGTGCGATTACTTCCATTTCGCATACGTTCTTGTTTCTGTCTGGAAATATGATTGTTAGTCTATTATTATTGTTATAGCACTCGCAGTTATGAGTATTTTTTGTAATTTTTCTATTGTTTCCCATTAATTGTTTTTGTATATAAACGTACTAGGTTTTCTTTTGATTCAACTTTTTTCTCTTTTGTTGTTTGTCTTGAAGGTCGTGTTTATTCATTTTTTTTTGAATAGTTGAAGGAAACCAAGAAAGGGCATTACCAAAAAAAAGCGGTAAGTTCAATCAACAGTGTTGATACAATAAACCAAAAAAAATTGAAATTATAAAAACCAAAAAAGCAGTACCTTTGCTGAATGAAACCGAAAAAAAAGTTTTGATGCAACTGAAAAAATGGACGAAAAAATAAGGCAAAAAAGAAACAAAAGTAAAATTGTTTTTGGTAGTAGTAGAATTTAAAAAAAAATGTCTGTGTATTTCGATTATTTACATAAGTTTGAAAATTGTGTTGTCATATCATAATTTTGTTGTTGCTTTTTCAATACGTATTTAAAATTTTCATATATATGTGTGTGGGTGTGTTTAAATTATATGCATAAAAATTCAGTTGGATTCAATTGTTTATGTGTTATGTATTTTGTTTTCCATTTTTTCTTTCAAATTATTCGTTTTAAATCTATTTTCATACTTAAAGCCTAAAAATCCACGAGAAACAAAACAATTAATGAGTTTGTATTTTAAGAATATTGTTTTGTTTTCAAACGTTCGTTCACCGAGACACATCCTATGCGCGCACAGATATCATTTTAAATATGCACCGCACACAGAAAAGAGACCAGTTTCGATAATAGACTTGATATCCGTTGCATAGCGCTACTAATTGTGTGTGTGTGTGTGTGTGTGTGTGTGTGTGTGTGTGTGTGCTAGCATATCATAATTTCATGTTCACATCATATTTCTTATTCTCTCAAATTTCCACATTTTGTAATATATATCTGTATATTCCATCCATACTCCGATAAATCCTATTCTCATTTCTGCTTGTATTTTGTTTGTTATCAGTTTCTATGCTAAGTAATATTAATTAATATAAAAATCACCATTATAATTCATATTTGTTATTGTTTGTTGTTGTTGTTGTTGTTTTTTGTTTGTGTTTTTATTTGTGTCTATATACTAAAGTACAATTTCAATCATAATATTTTGTTTAATGTGTTTTTAATCATTATGTTGTTTTAAATGTCTCCATAATTTTCATTTTTCCATTTTAGAATAAATCGTATGAGCGAGAAACGAAATTTCTTACAAAACGCACACATGTTGAACGAAATTAGTTTGTGTTTTTTTTTCTAATTATAAAATGCGATCATACGTGTACAACCCTGGGCATATAATAGGTACAGGAAAAAAAACATCTACTCATTCAGTTTGTATGTGTTTTTTTGTTATTTTGTTTTTTTTTTATCTAATTCATTTGATAAATTCTAATTCAATGCAATAATGCATCCATATATATTAATAAATGTGTGTGTTGTGAGTAAATGTTGCATCACTTAAGTAAATACCCACTAAATAATTGTTCGCCAATTAAAAAATATTTGTTTGTTGAATAAATTGTTTTCCCTCCCCTTCTACTAAGCAAAACATTCTATACCCATATATATTAGACCGGCCCAAAATTTATCGAGGTCGTGATTTTTGTG
>NW_022601467.1:20036363-20078893 GCF_009176505.1 Sitodiplosis mosellana | reverse complement strand
CACAAAAATCACGACCTCGATAAATTTTGGGCCGGTCTAATATATATTCATTGAAAGAAGAAAACAAGAGTGAACGGAAAAAAGAATGTGGGAAAAAAAATCATCGTGTAATCAGTATTTTGTCGATTATGTATCATCTTTTCAATTATTATTTCAGTTGAGTGTGGTGGATCTCATGCGTGCATAATTTGTATTTGATTTCAAGGCAAATTTAAGCAATAGTCAATAACTCAAAACGAAAAACGATGTCAAAATATCAATCGAAACTTCTGTTTCACTAGTTCAGCTGAGTTTAGAATGTGCTTTGTAAATGTGAGTGAGTGCATGTGTGTATGATTATAATTACGGGGATATAAAAGCAAGAGATAGATTCTCCTTATTCCATTATAATTTATTTTTTCCCATTATAAGTGTGGATAATAATAAAAATAAATTCAAACGATAATATAATGATAATAAAAAGAAGAATAGAAGGAGAAGGTGAATAAGAAGAAAAGGATTCCCTACGTCTAAGCCAAGAACATGGAGCACGGTAGACATTGATTCAATAAATTGACATTAAGAAGAACTAGAAATAATTTCTCTTTTCTTTTGTTTTTTTTTCTTTTCTTTTTGAAAACGGATTAGTCAATTGATAATAATTATCAAATACTTTGCATTTTATGTTGCTCGTTGTGTGTGTGTGTTTTTTTTTTGTTTCATTCCGAGTAAATAGTAGTCAATTAGCAGTTCACAGTACACCTTATTCGAATATTAGTAGTTGAATAATATGTGTCGCACATTTTATCCCATAGATACGAATAATTTTCTTTCATTTAACGATTATTTTACGGCTGTGTGTGTGTGTTCTCACGTGAGATTGTTTGTGTTTACCGAATGATTTGAGAATCATTTCGTAAATTGGTTTTCATTTTATTCAATCAAAAACGTTTGGGAATCGGTTTGGGCAGTTGCAAAGTGTGTGAAGAAGTAAAACTAAAATTACAAACGTGTGTATGTTGATAGTGTATTCGCATAAAATACACTGAAATATGTTTAACTACATATTTGCTGTTATTGTGGGTTGTTGGTTTTGTTAAATCGTTAGATATGATTTTTTTATCGTTTTTGTTTTTGTTTAAAGAAATGTCTAAACGCTATCGAATCACACAAATTATGTTTTGTAATTATTATTTAATTAATAGGCAGATTAAATGATTAAGTTGGTTTTCTTCCATTATTTTCTCATTCAGTGTGGTCTTTTTAGTTGTTTGAATTCATCATCCAATCTGTTCAGTACTAGTACTTTGTTTCACCTTTAATTCCTTGTTCATTCATCTATAAAAACCTAATTTATTTCGTCTCTCTCCTCACCAGAAACCATTGTTTAGAGCTAACTATGTAAATTTGTTTGTTTGAGGGTGTGTCATTTGTTAGACTTCTTAAATTTTCTTTTTGTTTCAGCGTGTGTGAATTTTTTTTTTTCACCGTTTCTATACAACAAGCACACAAATATACTTTTGAAATTCGATGACTAAAAATCAATGCAAAAGTATCCGAATAATATTGTAATTAATTTTTTTTTCTTCAACAATATATTCAATATAATAGTTTCAACAGTTCGTTTAATTTTCTTTGACTTGGACACATTGTCACCATTTTTGTATGTTTATCATTACGAAGAAATTTTGAATGACATTGAAACGCACAGAATAATAAAGCCAATGACTGAAGAAAAGAAGCAATTTATCTGTCAGTGTCTAATTTGTATTGAATTGAATGCGTTTTTTCGCATTAAATTGGAAGAAATACTACATTGAATATATAAATATATACATCTTGATATTTATTTCCCTAAAAATCGCAATTTTTTTTGTTCAAATTTCAGCTTTTTTTGTGTATCATCATTGATTAAATATGAAATTGTTCCGAAGAAAAAACAAACAGTTAAAAAACACACAGAGAGAAGAAGAAGAAGAAGAAGAAGCGAAAAAAGAAAGAAAAGAAAGTCGAGATTGAATCTAACGTATAAGTAATAATCCTAATGAATATTGATTAAATTGTGTTAGAAAAAACGAAGGGAAAAAAAACTAAGCGGAAAAAGATTGAATTCTTTCGTGAAGTACACATCAATGGTAATATTTACGGTTATAGTGTGCAGTTTTAATATGTTACCCTTTTCACTGTTCACTACGCCTACTAGCTGCAGTATTGATAAAAAATTTGTAGTAATAACAAAAAAAAATTATAAGCGAACAAAAAAGAAATCCTAAAGAAAAAAAATATCTAACCCCTTTTCAATGTCATTCAGTTCGATTTGAATTCGCTATCAATTGCACCCACATTGATTTCAAACCACGTTGGATGCGGATATTGGCGGAACGGGTTTCAAATTGGTTTACATCGATTCAACTGCACACAAAGCAGAGGCATTCATGTGGGTGTGTGTATGCACCAATTTCCAAAGTTCGTATTTTTAGTAGCGAAAAATATGTCGTCGATATATTTGCAGTGAAACCAACGTTAAACACCGTCAACTAATCTGCATCAAAACAAAAACAAAAAAAAAGAATCTCTGTGGGGCTCCGATGCATTTCGTACTAAGTTAGATATTTTACAGCCTTCACCACATATATACATTCTTGAATATAATATGTAGATTTTTTATTAAATTGAATTGAATAGTTTTGGTGGATGTTACTATGATCTATCTATCATTTTTTGTTACGTTCATTTTGTTTTTCGCAAACCAAATGGCTCGTTTCTAATGTTAAGCGTTTATTTGTTGCAAAATATTTTTGCATCATTTTTCATTTAACTTGATTCGAATAGAATTCGACCAAGCAATTCGAATAAAATATTTTGGTTAGACAGATTTCACGTGCGAATTTGTGCAACAATTCGAAATGTTCGATAGACGTGTGTGTGTGATTCAAACCAAATCATTATGATGACAATTTATCTGTATCGCGGTGTACATCCACTGACTAACGGCATGCATTCGGATCTTTTGCTTCCTTGCAAATGCACAACGAATCTCTATAACAATTTATTTTATGCATTTTCTTCACCATTTTGTAATATTTAAATCCTCTAAAATATTCTATGCATGTCTCGTGTGCAAGTACGAACTTTCTAACTTCATATAATTTTTGTTGTTGTTATTATTTTTTTTTCCATTTAAGTTCTTTGTAATTTTGAATTTCAAAATTCTTTCATGCCAATAGTAAACAAATAAAAATGATATTGATTCTTATAACATTCGTCTCTATCCTTTTTGTTGTTGTTTTGTTTTGTTGCTTTCTCGATTCCATGGAACTGTTGTATTTATGTATATCGAGTTTTATCGCGAACGAGAGTTGTTATTTTTACCCATTAGCTCTTAGTAATTTCCTTGTAATTATTTTTCAATGGAGTCGTTGTTGATTCCGTCGTTTTTTCAGCACACATTCTGCGGTGTTTTGATCGATTCAATGTTTGAATGTGGCTGTATGTTGGTGTGCGATGGCAAAAATCGTCCTTATTCAGCAAACCATAAATTGGTCGGTTGATAGTGTCCATGCTTGCTTGGCACTTGAGCCGGACTCAATGGGCCAAACTGACTGTATTGGGCTGGAAATTGAATATGGGCTGGCAATGGATGATGCGCTGGCAAAACCTATTTTCAAATTAATCAAGAGTAAATACGTGTGTTTTTCTAATGGCACGAACAATAAACGAATCAAAACTAAATTCATAGAATTATGTCATTTGAAATGAGAAATTTACTTGGCGATTTGATCCATTGTGAGCGGGTGGTGGCACCACACGATTGTAATTTTGATACGGAGCCTGGGAAACGAATACCGTCGGTCTTCGATACATGTCACCTTGCGCATATGTTAAATCTTGTTGTAAGATTCCTGGTGAACCTCCGAGCGGGGTATTCGACTGATGTGTTTGACGGTACATAGGCACTCTGGCAAAAGAAAAGAAAATCAATTAGAAACGGCATTAGAAATGATAACACAAGAGAAAGAAAACAGTTCAGACCCAAAATTATTTGCAAATAAACTAATACGAAAATATTATTGTTTCATACTGAGGCAATTAAACACGCTTAATGAATTTTGATGGAAGAAAATGCGAATGTCGATAAAAAAAAAATCCTAGCAAATTGACACCACCCTGACCAAACAGAAATCACTTCGAAAAGAAACAAAAAGTTAAAAATCATACGTTGGTTCTGTTTTATATGCGCTAAACGAAAGAAAAAAACAGAAGAACAAATTGAAATGTGGAATAGTCGTTTATGTGACCATCAACAGCGGCAACAATGAAACAAAATTTCAAGATATTGACTAACATACACATGCACAAGGCAGATGAGCGCTTTGTTCACACATTCGCAGTGAACGCGGCACAACGAAGGAGAAGAAATAGATAAAAACAACACAACTCAACAACGTGATGTGATACACAGAAAGAGAACAAGATGTGGCCCCTCATGTTTCTTTTTCTTTCGTATTTTCCTTGCTGTTTTCTCCATCTTTCCTTTCTGATATGGTTTCTGTTGAATTTCATTGTATATTTTTGATTCAAGAATATGAGCAACAGCACAGGTAAAAATGCATTTTAACCCTGTAACGCTTAGCGTCTTCATATGGCAACGTTTAGAGGTCATTGTATGGGAAAGCGATAAAAAAAAGGTTTTTAGTCATTATCGTGTTTAAATGGATTTGGGAATTTCAATACATATTCAGCATTCAAGCATAGTTTAAAGGTTCTACATTAAGTTGAGGTTCGAATCTCAAGCATCGAACACGTATTCTTTCTTCAAATATGGAAAATATTTTTGTTTTCTTTTTATTTTCTGTGTTTCTGTTTGGAAATATTCAATCCGAAAGTTTTAATTTGTTAAAATATTACGAAGATTCTTTGAATAATCTTGTTTCTAATGGACTAAAAGGTATAAATTTGTGTACGATTCAGTGAAGCGAATCCAATTTAGATACGATTTTTTTCTTCTCATTTTCAGATACAAGATATTGCCAATCAATTTTGTCACCCACAGAATACACATTGAAAAGAACGCTCGATTCAACATTTGTCAATTCAAAGCGTGATGCAGTTTTGAATGAAATAGATCGTATAGACTTGTGTTGTCGTTCACTTTATAAATGTAACGCACATGAACACATTGAACTGAATCAAACAACTGTATGGCACATTCGCCACTGTGACTGCGCTCATTCGTTTCAAATATGCTTGAAGAGTTTAAACACTTCATTATCAAATGAAGTCAATTTCGTTCACTCTATAAATACAACAAAATGCTTTTCGAAAGATCATCCTATTGTCAAGTGCATCACATTCGAAAAATATTCAGATACAATGGTAAAATTATTCGAAACTATAAATTCGGATAATTGGAAAAAATACTTCAAACGATGCATTAAGTATGAATTGAACCGTAATCGAGAAAAGGAATTGCAAATTTTCGATATGCCATTCAATGAAAATGCCATGTTCACAATTACAGGTATACAATTTGATTCATGAAAGTCATTTAATATATATATACATATTTGTAATATGTAATTTAACATTCAGTCAAAATATTCTCGCACTCTTTGTGTTCATAAACTAGTTTTATGATGCTAAAATGATGTGCGCTTATAGAGCCATCTATTGTTTTAATCTGTTGCAATCTTCTTTATGCATGCAATTGATGACAATGAGTGCATCTAATGTAAACAACTTTTTATCTCTATCAAAGAGATAGTATTTGAGGTTATGTGTTGACAGAATTTTTTTCGTTATAATTCAACCAGTCACCGAGTTGTTCAGTCACTCAACTTTTTTTTGTTCGCCACGATAACGGAAAAAAAATTGAAATGAAACGTGAAATTATTTTTTTTATCACACTTTTAGTGTTAAACGTAGTGGCCGAAAAAACTATTACGGACGAATTGGACGAATTGGAACACGCAAACAGAGAATTTGAATCGACAGAAGATGCAGAAAAATTGATTTTACGCGTTCTCAAAACCGTTACGAAAATCGGATGCGACGTTTTTGATGAATGTTTTGAAGGTAAATAACTTTTTTTCATCTGATTTTTTTTCTGTGTTGCACAATTTGTTTCCTCCAATCATTTACTAGAAAATACGTTTCTATTTTTCCACATAACTTCAGATATGAAGCCGAAGGCCGTCAATTTGAGCAGCGGATACGATAACATAGAACGAGGAAGAAAATTTGCCATGTTGCCGTCGGCATTAAGGACCTTGACCATTTTGATTGATGTCGTTTGCAAAAATCGTGATATTTATAACGGTATATTTATATAACAAAAATGTTGTTTTTCTCTTTGAATTCAACTGACAACCAAACACTTGTTTTCTTTTTTCAGGTGAGAATGTCGTATCTACCAGCTCTTCAACAGAAAATCCGCATCCAGTCACATCAACAAAAAGTTCAAAACCACATCCATACCAATTTTTCTTCGGCCAAGTCCAAAATTTCAACTGCCCACCAAATTGAGAAGCAACGATTCTGCACTAGCTCTTCACTACTAACCCCTTGTAATTTAAATTCTTTTAATAAATAATTGATTTTTAAACGAGAGAACAAGAAAGCATTTCAAACCAAAAATTATTTGCAAACAACTTACTTGCAGCCTATTGGCGGTGGGGCCACTTGTTGCGAATACGATGGGACTGCTTCACGTTTATGATTATGATTATGATTATGATTGTTGTGAGCGCTTGGTGGCGCCCATGTCGAACGCTTTTCAATTTGTGGATATTCATTGATTTCATATTTTGACATCTCATTCAATGGAGTGTACTGGAGCTCAGTTGGTTCCAGTTTGGGCAGCAACTGATTCGTCGATGATGATGTTGTTTGTGCAGAACGCGATGACTGAAAAGGATGAAATTTAACCATTTAGCACATTTTTGTTGTTCTTCTTCTCAAACTCAAGTTGCAAATCATTTGAATTGCATAATTTCCAAGACCAATGAAAAAAATGCTCATTGAACTCACCTGATGTTGTTGTGGTTGTTGTTGTTGTTGTTGTTGTTGCTGCTGCTGCTGCTGCTGCTGCTGCTGCTGCTGCTGTGGTTGCTGCTGCTGCTGAATTTGTTGAATCTGTTGGAGTTGTTGATTACCGTGCGCTTTTTCATTGCATGGTTGTGTGCCAGTTGCGAGCGTGCAGTGACGCTGCAGGAAATTTCGTTTTGGTACCAAGTGTTTGGAATCGGACGAGTTTTGTTTGGGCGTGCAGTGGCGATCTTCATTGTCACTATCACCGACGCTCACGCATGAAATCACATTTTTCCTTTGACGATTTCCGTTGTTACTGCCATTGTTGTTCGAATTATAATTGTTGACATTGTTGCTCTGGTGATGATTTTGAGTGTCATGAGACGGTGCTGCGTTGTTGGCATTTGTGCCGTCGTATGTTGACGGTTGACATTGCCATCTCATGTTATTCGATTGGCATGAGGACGATGACGAATTTTGGTTGCGTTGATTGTTTGTCGTCGCCGTCGTCGCCGATGTCGTCGTCGTTGCCGTCGTTGCCTTGGACGCATGCTTGATTTCCGGTAGTTCATCTTCACTATCGGAAATGGTTATCACTGCTGTGGGAGATGGGGTATCGTGAATTGTAATTGTTTGTTGGTGCTGCTGCTGCTGCTGCTGATGGTGCTGTTGGTGTTGTTGGTGTTGTTGGTGTTGCTGCTGTTGTGGTTGTTGATGCTGCAAGACAGATACGATATTTTGTGATTAATTTGGTTGGTATAGAATTGAGGCATTTCTTTTCTTGAAATTTAAATTTCAAGAAGCAACCGAAAAGAAATGGAATTTCAACTTTTACACTTACGACTTGCTGCTGCTTCAAACTGTTGTGGCTGCTCGAATGACTGAGTGGCATCGAGTTATTGTTTGTATTCGAGTACGAGGTATGCGGTTGCGTGATTAGCTGACTACTCGACGTGTTTTGATGGTGCTGCAATTGGTGGCCATGATTGTTCATGTTGTTTGCATTGTTGCTGTTGTTGCCGCTATTTGTGTAATAGTTTATGTGATTGGAACTCTGGTGATACTGTGGCGATACATGAGCTCGATTGTATCGTTGCTGGTGCGGTGGGGAATTCTCTTTGACTCTCTTCTTGACCGGTGACAACTGATTCGTTTCTTTCTTATCGTGACGCGGTACACTGTATGGATGACATGAGAGAAAAAAAAAGACATGTTAGCTTACGTGAAAATGGGAGAGAAAAAAAACGATGCAATTCTATTGAATACTAACGGTAAATGATGTACTGGCGATTCTTTCTTGAGTTCATGCCGCGGCAAATTCAAATGATGTTTCGGATAAATTTCTTCCATATTAAGAAATGGCGCTGAGTCGACGATCAATGAATGTGGTGCTGCTTGTTGTGACCATGATGGTACTAGCACTTGACGTCCACCCTGCGGCCATGCCACTGTGTTCGTTTGTACGCGATTCGTGAGCAGCATACGTTGTGCTGAGGTTGGCTCAACCATGGAAACGGGCACCGGCACATACTGCTGTGGCGGCACCTGAAGCGGCGCTGTACCTCCAACAACCACATGCTTTGTCGGGCTACAGTGAACAAACAAGAAATGGTGTGTAAACATGTAAAAACGGTTCTGGCATTTGTTTTTCGTTTTACAAATTCAACAAAAGTGAAATGTTTACATACCTTGGCATGGTTTGGTATCCTGGTTGACACAATATGCTGGACATCAATTGATGCGGGAATTCGTTACGAGTATTCGTGTACTGGCGGCCAACATTTCGGGTGCCATAAATTTGATAGAGATTGTCCGCATAGGCAGCGGTGGGTCGATCCCGAACCAATCGTTGAACTTGATTTGACAATTGATTGTTTATCGTAAATGTCATATTTTCCGTGGTGTTTGGTACAAAGTTCGATACCAATGCTGAGGTTGGCTGCACCGTATGGAAATCGGCGCGTCGACACACTTCCATCATTTGTACGGATGCCTTGACATTATTGCAGTGCGCGTAATCAACCAAATGCGTTAATGTGGTGAAAGCATGGTTCAATGCTTCGGCTGGTGTGATGCGACGCTCTTGATCAATGGTCAGCATACGTTTTAACAGATCAATAAATTCACGGCGATCCGTCTTTTCGGCAAGTAATTGCCCTTCCAAATCGGTTGGTACATTCACTTGTCCAATGTCATCCAAACAATTGAAAATATATTTGCGAGCTTCTTTACTCTTTGTGTTCGTTTCAGCCTCATGCTCTTCGGGTGTTTTCAAACGCCAAAATGGATACGTTGAATCGACATCACGATAGAAGAATTTTGCCGTTTTACTAGCGCTATTCAACATATTCTCCGTTGGTAAGCCCTGCGTTTGCGATATGTATCTATGATGAGATGGAGGCGAAAGAAAATCATTATTATTCGGTTAATGACACAAACTCAACAATAAAACACGCCTTAAATGCTGTTGTGGGTGCAACAAACAACAGACACAACCACAAAGGTGCTATTTTTCAATTAGTCAAATGCTCACCTGATTTGATCGTATTCAGACGATCCAGGATACAGGGGCCAGCCAAGAAACAGTTCAGCCACTACACACCCCAGCGACCACATATCAATTGCTTCGCAGAACGGCAAGCCCAAAATGATTTCTGGTGCACGATAGTAACGCGACTGCAAGTATGTATTGCATACGGTTTTGCTGACATGCGATGCACTTCCAAAGTCGATAACTTTTACCCTGAAAATAGATGAAAAAAAAAATGCCGAATTTAAATGTTACGTCTCGGGTGTGACCGTAGTCCGTTTGAATTTTTTTCGATATTCTCTCCGCATTTAGCGGGTCATTGAGTCTTGCACTTAATGGATATTGCACTTCAGTTGATGGAAAATGTGCGAACATCATTGTAAATGACGATACATACCTGTATGGTTGTCTGGCTGGATCGACCAACATGATGTTTTCAGGTTTTAAGTCAGCATGGATTAGTCCAAGTTGCTTTAATTTTAACAAAGCAGTTAAAACCTGTCGATGTGCACAAGCGAAAAAAGAAGAGAGAGAGAGACAGAGAAAGGAACAAATTGCATGAAAAATGGAATTGGCGAACGAAAATAACAACGAAAAAAATATGTATATATAAATAAAAACGATTAAATGTGACGACTTTGGTAAATTGACGATAAACGGGCGCCAGTGAATTACCATACACATTTATTGTATGTTTCATTTCTATATCGTGTACGCTACGACACTATAATAAAGTGTGCAAAATTGTTTGTTATTAATTTAATTGGTGGGATGGTATGTGTGTGTGTGTGTATATGGATATGATGACATCATCATCTTACCTGCTGCAAAATTGGTCGAATGAATTTCAGCGGCAGTGGTGAAAATTTATTCTGTTTGAGAAAATCGTATAAATTCTGTTCAAGCATTTCGAATACCAAGCACGTATGGTTTTTGTGCTGGAAGCATTCGAATGCCCGAACAAAATTGAATTCGTCGGCATTTTCTTGGCTGAGACGTGATAGGATGGACACTTCAATTTGGCCTTGTCGAGCGTATGAGGGATGATTTTTCAGGATTTTTATAGCAACGATGTCATTGGTTCCACGTTTCCAGCACTTTACCACTTGACCGAATGTGCCACGGCCCAAAAACTCCAGCACCTAGAGATAAAAACGAAGAAAAAAAATAATTAGAAAACGAAACATGAAATATGACACAGAAATGGATATGCAACAACAACAACAACGATGTAAAATGGCAATACAAAACAAAACGACAGAAATCCATTTATTGATTTAGTTAGCATATTCAATTTGATTGGCTGACGTTCGAAGCGTTCTTTATGCTGAGCAGCAAATTCACCTAAGCTGATTACATATTTTCTCGGTTTGCTTTTGCTGTGATTCAATCGATGAATAGACAACAACAACAAAAATCACCAAATAAATTAGATTGCGTAAACAAATCGCATGGAAAATAAGAATGGCAGAAGAAACCCGTGTACATCCTCCGAACAGAGCCTTATTTAGTTGCAAGAATTCACTCTGATTCAATTGAATGAATAGAAAATTCATGGAACGGTTTCGATTTTTATTCAGCTTATTTTGATGAACGATCGCATTGAAGCACGCAATAAAAATATTAGACGATGTGTTTTTGTTGTTCAAAGTATGAGTCAGTTGAGATTGGCAAAATTGGCGAACGCCAATGGAAAAACCTACGCTTTTCAATCTCAACTTCAGTCAAGTCACAATATTATCCAATATTGCAATTAAATTAGAGATAGGCGCCATTTTTTTTCGTTCGTTCGCTTTTGCTTCGCTCTGCAGAGTATGGATGCATTTTTTTTTGGTGAAAAACTTTCACTCAAACTTGTTGGCGCGCATCTTTGCATTTTATTCAATATTCAACGAGTTCAGTACACAAACACACACAGAAATTGCAGTGTATGGCGAATATATAATCTCTTTGAAATTGAGTAAATAACAATTTATGGCGTTGATAAATATATGTAAACGGCTCTTTGAAATAAGTAATTTGAAAAAGGTCGTGCGTTATTTTTCTTCTTTCATGGCCTCTCTCATAGCTGGCTGGGCGTACCCATTAAAATGTTCCGATGATGCACCGCCGAAACATTTGCTAATCACAGTGTAAAACTCTATACACTGTTACCACCACATCATCATCATCATCATAATGTGCAAAGTTCGTTGGTTTTTTCTCCCTTCGGTTAACTTTCAGCATTTTTTTTGTTGAAATGGATGGAAATTTGTTGGAGCAAATTTCAGAGAAATTGATCATGCATTAGAGTTCATGCATCAGAAAATCGTGGCCAGAATTAAGTTGCCCGAAAAAGAAGTCGAAATAATTTGAATATGCGATTTAATTTTGTTCTCTCATATCACGATTGCGTGTTCCACCGCTGCAAAGATCTTTATGCAGCGAAGGCTAAATTAGGAAATGAGAATAGAATGCAAAAAGAGCAACTCTTTTATGCGCTTGGTGCTGTTTACTTGGCGAAAATGAAAGTCTATTTAAACATATATCAAAGCCGAAACAAAAAAAGAATCCGCTCCAGCACAGTTCACATACATAATTAGGGCTCTGGTCTTTTTTTTTGTGCTGTTGTCTTTTTTTTTATTGTTATATTTGCGACCAACCAGAGGTGTGTTTTCACTTGATACAAAACGATATGTACGCAAACAACGCAACATACACACAATGTTGCATTATTTAAGCAGTTTTTATGTTAATGAAGCTGTTTGTTTGCATTTCCTCCAAAATGGTGGGTTGAATGAAGTTTTTCGCTTTTCATGTCAGAATAAATGCATTCCAATGGATAGAACAACAGCAGCACAGTGGCTGAGCCAGAAGTGGCAAGAGGGGAAAAAAATTAATTGCATTTTTGTGATATGGAAAAGTTTTGTACCATGCAATAGTTTAGATTCTTGAATGTATTATAAATGATTCGTGGAGTGTGCTGATTAAATTCGAGACTTAACTCACATTCTTCCGTGGAGCGAGAGCGGTGCGAAGAAAATGTGCACAAGTATTTTCGCGCGAAAATTGTTTGTTACGATATTCTCGGACAAAGTATGTGTATGATAAATGGTGTTCAAGTATTTGTTTCTTCTCGACGAATATAAATAACATCTCGTGTCCTTTTATGGTGCGGCTTTATTGAAATTCAATATTCTTATTCACACAGAGGAAAATGTGTGCGTTTATACATTTTTCATGTTTCTCTCATGTGATTTACGATGCGAACAAAGGCGATTGCCTATGACGTAAATGCTCAGTTTTTTTTTTCATTCAGGAAACCTCAACGAGCAATAGATTTTAATAAAAATGTTTTTAATGAAATATTTATGTGCAAATTTGTTTCGACATCAAATTCGTTTCGATGTACAGCACCGCACACAATTGGCCAGTTTCAAGCTAAATTTTTGCTATTCAAAGTGTCTATTCTATATATTCCACTTATTCTTCTTGATACAGTAAGTCAAGCCAAACAAACACTTTCATTATGATATAAAATGCAAAGTACAAACATTACAAGGTTTTCCATTTGATACAATCGATTCCTTTGAAAACGTGTGAAACATCTAATTCGTTGACTTGGTTGATGTTGGAGAATAGTATGCGCTCCGGAATGAATGAGCAGATTGTGTGTGTATTGATAAAAAAAGGCAGCAGTGAAGAGGGTGTGCAGCCGGGCACGGAGGGAGAGAGATGGAAGGAGTAAAGAGGCGAACAGTGGGAAATAAGTGCGTATTCAGTGTGATTGAAATTGCCAATGTTTTGACAGTATACAATGGATGTACTTGTTGAGCATCGATCGTCGTTTCGCATCGCTGTTACTGTTGTTGTTGTATTTTTCTTTTGTTTTGCTCTTCTCGATAATTTCATTTATCGTCATCCTTATTTATTTATTCGTTTTGCGCATGAAAGAAAAATAGATCGACAAAAGTGTACTCGTTCTCTCTTTGGCTCCCATTGTTGGAATGACTTGTGTGTGTGTGTTCGTATTTGTATTTGTATTTCAATGATCATTTTGCTCGGTTTGTGTTAATTAATGGCTGCTCTGAAAACATGCTGATTCTACTTCGCCACAGTTTCTTAATCAATTAATTGAGTCGAAATTTTTCCACTCACGAACTAGAATTTATTTCATTTAAACAAAAAATGACATCGAACATTCGTCACAATTCCATCTAATTTCAGTGCGAGTTGAGCGCACGATGAAGGACGAAAATTCGCACAAAATCAATTCGATTTTATTTTTCTGTTCGTTCGTTCAAAACATACACAACACAGTACATCGATAATGGGTTCACTTTTGTATTTGTACAAACAAAGGCAATCGACGATGAAGGAGGCGAAAAACAAAAAACAAACTTGTGGAGAAAGACAGAGGAATAATACGCGATGAAGCCACATTATTTCCTGTTGAAAACATAATGAAAAGAATAAAATAAACCGTATTCTTTATTCTTGCGTCATTTATCAAATGAAAAATACAAAACAACAACAACGTAATCGATAATAATCACAATGCATACATGGTGATTCAGTGTCCACGATACAATAGGCACCGTGTGCACAATACACTTGGCCGATATCAACGACGACGGCATGCAATAATCTTCTGACCGACGTTTGTTCTCTATTCAGACCACGATTATCATCCGATGTCAAATCTTCAACCACACATCAACCGCCGAAATAAAAAAAATACAACAACAAAACAAAACATTATCTCATCATCGTAACATATCCTAAATGCCAGTTAGCAGTTTTAAATCCAATTTGTCCGCGATTTTAAATAGGCGTGTGCGAAGCAAAACGTTTTGAGCCGTTTTTTTTTGGTTGCTTCTCTCTTCTCCTTACTTCGGTGCAAAATGTGACCAAATGACAAAAACGTAACGAAACCACAAAACTTGCAAACAGATAAAATAGAAGCAATTTATAGCCACCAAACGCAAAATACCAAAAATGAAACTTTTCTAATAATAGCGCGTTTTGTGTATATTTATTTTCGAAAATTGTAGTGCTTGGCTTGCGCGCGAGCGAGCACTTGATTCCAATGGAAACAAAAATGCCACACGAAATGAAAGAAGAAAAAAAAACACTAACCAAAGCATGTCTTTAAATATATATCTGTTTTGGTTGGTTTTGTCGTTTGTCATAAAAGAATAATTGCTTTACTTGCACGCGCTGATTTACTGCATTATCAGCACACTGTGTCGCTCAACAACTGCAATTTACGCAACGAAACAAAACAACAAAATCTGGGCGCATTTTTTCTTTGGCGTGCAATAGTCGAGCGCTTTTTGTTTTTTTTTTTTTTGTTCGCCTTTCAATGACAATGTATTGAACGGGACTCGAACTTAATTGATAAATTTCAAGGCGTCCCTTCCCAAAAGAGATTTCGGTTTTGCTTCATAAATCGAGAACGAGATAAGACAAACGAAACTCGCATACAAACTACAACGAGATAGACTTCAGAATGAAGAAAAGAAAAATCGCGCAAACGGCGTACATTTTTGTTTCGTATTCATTTTGTGCAGTTATAAACTGCATTCTGGCATGAAAAAAAAAACCACAACACTCAATGACGACCGCGACTATTAATGGCAAACACTTTGACGATAGACGTGACGTTTATTGATATTTCAAGAAAAAAAAAACGCAGACACCGATCGATTTTTGTGTCATTCATCGAACACTTTATTGATTATACTCTCTTTTTTTTTCCACAATTAGTTTGTATTGTAGAGAAAGTTTTTTTTTTTCTCATTTCATTCGCTGTAAATTTATTACGAATCTAGTTTGGCAAATGGCATTTCTGTTTTGTTATATATTTTTTCTCTTGATAATTTAGTACTTTTCAGCAACATCAATTCGTTTGATTTGAATGAAAATTAATTGCATGGAAATGCATTTGTTCCAGTCATTTTAGCGAAAATAATTTTGTTTTCAAGTTAATTTTGCGGTGTAACGCGGCTACATTCTCTTTTATATGCTCCAATTTGTTTTGCTGCGCGTAAATACAATTTATTAAATGAAAAAGTACATCAGCAGCAGCAGCAGCAGCGGCAGCAGAAATGAGGAAAAAAATGAACAGAATCTGCCTGCATTAAGTGCATCTGCTGTCAGAATTTGAAAAACAAAACAAATGTTGGTTTACATATTGATTTTCATAAAACATTTTTTTTTGTTGCGTCGGATTTCATTTGTTGCTACTCGGTGGCAAGCGGAACAGAAAAACTCTCACATTTGCACATTTTTATCGCAACACATTTTGAATACACATATAAATATGCTTCATTTTAATATTCTTCTTCTTCTTCTTCTTCTTTTTCGTTTTGCGTAATGGAAAAGCGAGCAGTAATACACAAACAAAAGCATGCTTTCAACTCTGTCTCGAAAATGTCAGCAAAATAAATGCATCGTAACTGAAATACGCGCTTAATGTTGAGTGAAAGCAAAGAAATGTACCGAGCAAATGATAATAAAACAAAAAAGAAACGCTCATTTTGCATCGGAGAGCGAAACGGCGACTGCCAAAGAAAACCGACCAAGACGCGTGAAAAAAATTCAGCGAATCGCATACACATTTGCCCAAAAAAAAAAGTGAAATAAAAATGTCAAACTGGCGACACAAGAAAACCGTTGCAACAGAAACAGCAACAATAATAAATGCGATAAAAAGTAGATGAACAAAAAGGAAAAGAAGAAGAAGAAGAAGAAGAAGAAAAAAAATAAACAAAATCGATAAAACGCAAGCGATATGCATATGATTTTGGCTGTGTAACATTAGAGCACCGCATACATATCAAGACACACACACACACACGCAGCATGTGTGTCATTCGAAAGAAAATCGGTATGGTTCGTGTGTTGGCGAAAGACTTTTTGATGGGTTTTATCTGGTCGGTTGCGTTTTTCTTTTCTTTCTCTTGTTTCTTCTCGTTTCATTTCTATTCCTTCATTCTTTTGAAAAGAAGAAAAATGCTTGTCGATTTTTTTTATTTGCATTGCGCTTAACACACAAATCTTTCGTTAACTGCAAACAACTCTTGTCACACAGAGATCAGCAGCAGACAAAAAAAAATGCCATGCATATCAACGCAAACGCTTCTTTTCAATGACAATAATGATTCTGATAGCACCATTGCATAGCGACGCCCGAACATACGATGTGTCCTGAGTGGCAGCGCTTAGCGTGCTGAGTCGATATTCAAATACTTAAAATGCAAATATTTTCAAGGAAAACATCAAATTCACTCAATATTTTATGGTTTGAAAATAACGTGCGATGGATATTCGAGCGGTGAAAAAGAATTTGGATCCTTTGTGTGCCGATATTGGTATTTGTCGATATACTTGGCTCCGATACAATATTTATTGCAGGTGTTAACATTTTGGTTTTGACATGTTGGTCGACAACGCCGACGCACAGTGGAAAGACCGATAATTTTAATTACGAAGTGCACCCAATTTCAGGCACATAAATACCAATGAAACTAGTTAATTAAATTTGCACTCATTCGCATCGCATTCTCATTGAAAACAATATAATGACTAAAGCGATTTACTTGAGGTTGTTTTTTCCCCTGCATTTCAGGCTAAGCTCATGAGCGCTATTAGCGTTAATCGAGACTTAGATTCGGGTCGATCTAAATGGCTCGGGCGGAGAAAGAGAGTAAATGGCTTTGCGGCACAGCAGAGTTCCATCAACAATTGCATTTTAATTGTTTGCGGGGAAACGAATGAAATCGAGAAAAGTTCATACACGCGCAAAGACCTTATTCGCTTGGTCGATGCACGGCGCTCGTGCACTCCACTCGGAATGCAGATGATTGATGATGAAGTGCATATGCCATGCAACAAATTATCAGCACACGTTCTGTTTTTGCATAGATTCAGGTTAATGAAAGAATATATTTATATATTATGTAATCAAAATGCCATGAAAATTGTTCGATCGTATGGTTGCGTCGTCCATCTTTGGTTGAACATTTAAATAATGAAAATTTCGAGAAAAAAAATCGCTTTTTCTCCATTTTCTCGGCCAACATTTCATTCGGATTGTCAGTTGGCCATAGCTATAGCAACCGATTTCGTCAAAGAGGAAGAATAGAAAAACTAAGCATAAACCGATGAACACAATGCATGCTTCCCACTCATTTCTTTTTCTACTCTTCTTTTCGTTGGCGCTTTATTTTCCGTTTTTCCGTTGGTTGTGCCATTTTCTTACATTTTTCTTTGTGACAATAGTCAAAATTGAAACTGAGCGAGAACAGACGCGTGCAACGTTCGTTCAGTTTTTGTTGTTCGAACGAGCGTCTATGCGCTACGAAGCACAATGATTCGCATGTTGCCAAACAATATTTTTTTTTATAACTCAATAGCACAGATGACAATAAAGATAATTTATTAGAACGGCGCACCAAATGCTTGGCACATTAAAAAATTTATATAAAATGTAATAATGTTGATCAAATGGCGTGATTGGCGCAATCAAATTTGGTTTGTATTGCGCGCAGCGCAAGAAACGTTTTTCTACAGGATTGTTGTAAATTCTGAAAACGTCCAGCATAGCGATAGTGCCACAATACATTTCAAATGTTAGTCATTTGACGCATAGCAGTCAATGCCATCTCAATCCCAACTCATTGAATCATCGAATTTTTCGGCAACTTTTTTCAATCGTGTGTGGCTTGAGTTGAATATAATCAACTTTACGGCGACGCTAACAGCTTCACTGTGGGCCGTTACTACGCGTTAACTAAAACGTATTGATGTTTTGCAATGGATACTCGATGCATTTGCCAAAATACTATGATTTTTAAACTCTCTTCTACGATGTGTGTGCAGAGAAGCTGCTAGTGTCACCGTAAAGTTGATTATATTCAACTCAAGCCACACATGATTGAAAAAAGTTGCCGGAAAATTCGATGATTCAATGAGTTCGTTTAGAGATCGTCATTGGCTGTCTTCTTATTGTTCCGGCAATATGTTTATGACGTTCAGTTGGAAGCATGAGTGAGTGCACGCGAGCCTCGCGAATGAAAACGATGTACAAAATTGAAAATAACAATCGGAAGATTGAAAACTTACCTCATATTCGGCCGATAAGGAATACAAGACTTCGTGCTGTACGAGCTGATAGTCGCCGTCAGCGCCGCTGCTGGCACGTTTACTAGGGGCTTGCGTATTCGCATGGCCCCCAGACGTAGCTACTTTTGTATGTGCCGTTTTGTTGCTGTTTGATGGACCAATTACTGGTCCTCCTGACGATATTGCAATTGTGTTACTGCTGTCGACGCAACCACATCCACACTCACCACCTGTCGAAAGAGAAAAAGAAAAGAAAAAAAACCGAACATTCAAAACATGAAAATAACAATGAATAAACACAAATCGGAATGAATAACGATGATGTCAATTTAGTCGCTGAAAATTTTTCGAAAACGAAAACCCACCATCAAGCGGTCGAGCGACATAGAGAGAGAGAGAGAGAGAGAGAGAGAGAGAGAGAGAGAGAGAGCGAGTGCGATGGGGGACTACGGAAAAACTTTCAGTGCAACTATTGTGTATTTGAGAGAACGAATATTTTAGTCGTGACAATAATAACAATAAATAAAAATAAGTAGAGTGAGCACGGGAAAAAGCAAAATGATACTCGAATCGGTAATAAAAGCAAATATTTTCACTTGGCAGACAACAATGGCAATGGCAACGACTGAAACAAACTGCCGGTTGAGGAGAGCGAGAGCAAAAAAAAACACAACAACGGACAATCAACCAACCAACACACACATCCATTTACTTCTCCGAATGTTTGCATAAACCGTTTCGTTAATTAGAATAAATGTTACAAATTCGAACGGTGTAATGAAAATGGTAGATAACCATTTACACGAAACAGAATACGAAATGAGCTGAATTCGGTGAATACGACAAAAAAAAACGGGAGACAAAAAAATAATAATAAACAAACGCACAAAAATATATTTATTTTGAGGCAATGACAAAAAAAAACCATTACAATCCCTAACCGTAAAATGCATTATGCAGGTATTGTGCTTATTCGGTGAGTCTCTTCATTTGTTATGTTTTGTCATAAAACCATGGCTTCTCATTCGGAAAACTAAACACACACACACACACACGAAAAATTAATGCGCGGTGCGCGTTTTTTTCTTTCGGTTTCGATGTGAAAATATATATGGGTATTAATCGGACATTTATAAGCATTCATTTGTTTGTCTAGATAGAACCGGCTACAATTTTACTCATAATTTTCGGAAGTAGTTACAACAATCGAAGCTATATTTAACAACGAAAAGAGAAAAAAAAATACACACGCCAATTAAAAAAACGCAACAATAAAAACGAGAAAAAAAATCTTCACACAACACACACAAAATAACGCCGTAATTAATTTTATTTATCATTATCTTTATGGTTCAGCCGATGGAACTCGACTAAATTGGGTGTGCTTTGGTGTTGTCTGTTGTTTCTGCACAAGCACACAGGCACATGCTCATCGTTATCGTTCTTTTATTAGAGGCAAATTGCCGAAAGATCAAGACGAGACACATGGGCCGCACTCCAATAAAGATAACAATTCCAAAATTAATATCAAAAATAGAAAAAGATACACATGTATATTGTCTTTGGAACACAATACGAATCGAATTGAATATTAATTTGTACTCGATTTTCAATTTCCTACACATTTATCTACCCAGCGCCCTAGTAAAAGGAGTGTTTTTTTTCATTTCCACTACTTTTGAATAAATAATTTGTGTTTGTTCGGAATTGAAATCAAATAATACGATAAATAATAATTCAAATCATTTTACCGTATTCTGAGTTATTGAAAACGAGTATGACTTTTTGCAAAAAAAGAAGAAGAAAAAAAAACTGAATTGAATTCGATGTAAAGTATTGAACCCAAGAAACACACACGTTACACATTCGATACAAAAATAAAACGCGAAAGGCGTGCTCAATTGCGAGAAAAAAAACATACACAAAAACAACGCAACACAACGAATTCTGTGAATCACTTTTTGTTATGTGCATGAGAAACGATATAAAAACCGGAGCCCACGGTTCATATTGTGCAGCACATTCAGCTCACACTCTCGCGCTTTCAACAACAATTGACAATCGGCCCGTCTCAATGGGAAATCTATTAATCAAATCAAATTTTTTTGACTGCCATTGGCATATGGCTCAAATTCGCTTGACTTCATTTGTTATGCGTTAATCAATCTTGGCTCAATCAAATCTGAATCACACATTCGAAACACCGGAAAAGATTGTTTTTGTTTGTTCCTGGCGTCATCGCACACACGGCATGAGGGAGCGTTTTGTGCCAAGCAAGTCGATACATATAATTTGCAATATTGAATTTTCTTGGAATTCAAATATTCCCTCTGCTGTGATTACATTTGGCGGCTTGTTGTTTTTTCTTCTCTCCTTCAATTTTCTTTCTATTTTACTTCACCTACATTTGCAAACAATGCGCATTTTGTACGCATCACGTGTTCGGCACACATCCTCAACATTTCAATTGTCTAATCATAAATTTGCTGATTTTAAATTGTATTCGTTTACGGTATCGGAAGTAAAACAACAAAAAGTTACGAAGAAAAATAAAACAGTTCAATCCATGGTATTTTCTGAACTTTCTATATTGTTGAATGTTTTTGTTGGTTATTTTAGGTCCCCCATGATTTTCCATTTCTTTCTCCATCGCAACCGATTCATACACACACACACACACACACACATACACACACACACACCAAGTGCGGAATGTGCTATCGACTACTTTTCACTCGGGTGCCATCGTTTGATTGCACATTCCAAATACAGAGAATCTAATATTGCATATGCTTGAATCATATTTTCCATTGGATTGTATTAAATTATTCGCCTTTTTTTTCTCTGTCGTGTTGCTGTACCACCGTCGCTTGTCAATGGCTTTTTCCACAAATGAAAATCATTTGAACATATCTCGCTCCGAAGGTTCGGTAAGTTATGTGGCATCTAACAAGTGATCGGATTGGAATATTGATGTAGTACACAGTGTAAAAACCGTCTATACATTATGGATAATCCATCGAAGCGAATCACTTGGCATGGAATCAGGTAGATGTTTTACACTCTTCCAAGTACAAGCCCGTAAGATTTATTTTCAGTGGAAGAAGAGTGTGTGTGTGTGTGAAAGAGAGAGACCATGCTTGAATTGTAACAATTCCATACAAATGGCTGAATCCAACTAAAACTATCCAAAAGAGGATTTTCCGAAGAGTAAGCTGTTGTGAATCCAAGGTTCGTATTTTATTTGTTATATTATGTCAGCTTGTCATTTTATCATGAGCAGTGCGTTGTGCGCTCTCTATCCTACGCTCACACAGCACACCCACATTGCAAAAATATTCCATCACATTATATGAAAAAAAAATATCATCATATGGGAAGAGAGCGAAAGAGCGAATAACCATTCTCGTTACATGAAAATTACTTTTATTTTTGTTAAAGTTCGCAAATGCACAGCAGCTGAATGCTATTCTGCGATAAGAATGACCGAGGACAATTCGCCAAAAAATACAAGCCATTTATACATTTTTTTTTGCTATTGTTGTTTTTGTTTTTCGCTACCATGATTCAAATGACTTTGAGCCAATGGCGATACATGGCAACACATAGATTAAACTACTTTAGAGACGGATGTGTGAGTATGACAATGTGAAACTATTTTCGAATGTTCCCAGGCTTCTAGAAGCCAGCACAGAAACAAAAAAACTAGTTCAATTTAGTTTAATTGATGCTTTCGCTCTCAAAAAAATTTATATATCTAAAAAGGCAGCAATGTGCCGACGACAACATCCAGTTGCAATTCGTTGAGTTATTTTTTTGATATTGAATTTGTCAGAAAATCTAGTTAGTTTTGTGTAGTAGATATAGTAATAAGGTTATAATTCCCACATGACCCTTGATGGATGTTGTTTGGCAATAGACAATAGCAACGCGGACATTGTTTATTCCATTAGACACAAGTATCGACATGACTCAAAACGCAACTGGCAATGCTTCAGTTTTCCCTTTTAGTTAAATGGCAATTTTTCGTTGCGTTGGCAATTTCAACCGTTGTTGTTCTTGCTTTATGCGTGCGTGTTTGTGTTTGTTCGAAAAAGAGTGAACCATTTTTTGTGTGCGCCTGAATCGCTGTTGTTGTTGAAAATAAACGAACGGATGCAATCATGGTAACATTGTATGTCATTCATTTCAGAGGGTGGGAGAGAGAGACAAACGCACGCAAATATTTTGAATGGGGCACGTTGCTGTTTCTCGTCAGGCCACCCAATTAAATGTACGGGTTGAACACGGTGACTTAGCCATCAAATATATGTATGTGCGTCATAGTTTCTACGGCTCAGTGGTTCGTTCATTATTATTTTTTCGTATCGCTAACCAATGTCCACTTGTTGATGTGTCCATGTTTATTTCCATCGCAAAATCCATTCTCAACTCTTTCTCTATGTGTCTTTCTACTCCTTGTTTGCCTCACTTTGCACATACACACACACACTGTAGTCATGGTAAATTACTTCTGCTTCATTTAAAGACTAATTTCCGACATCCATGTTCATCGCATGGATATTTGCCAAACAGTCTAACATTGATAAGAAGACGAGCCAAAGAAAAAGAAATGCGTCATGTTTACGTAGAAGATGCGACTAGCCGAACCGGTTTTTGACATCAGCATTTTTCAGGGTGAACATATGACTTATTTCCAAAGAAAAATTATACGACATTTTTAGGATAAGCTATCAAAGAGTGGCGTGATGAATTTTCATTGGTTTGATGCAGAAACACACGAAAGCCACTCGAATATGCAAATCTACGTCAGTTTGGGCTTTCATCGACCCAACGCTTCGCATTTCGCAGGATTATTGAACCACTTTTGCCAACGACATATTTTAACGTTGTTGATTATGTATCGCTTTGGCTGACATCATCATCTTTGGACGAAAGGCACTGTAATTCATTTCCGCACACAAACACATACTTTCATTTTACCATGGCTCAAATTATGGCATAAAACTGGAACGGTAAACATCCATTAAACCGCAAAAGTGAAAAATTCGCCACTTGAAATCTCAAATATTTACACTTTTGCCATCGTTCATCACGTAGACTAAAACGAATATCCTGCCTGCAATCAACACATATACACACACACACTTTGGTCATACAATTTCAAACATGTTAATCGATGGCAAAATATGAAACTAATTTAGCTGTGGCATTTTCTGATAATGTTTTGATTAAATTCCGAAAATTTCATCAAATTTATTGGTACCATAAAATTATTGTAAATTGTTTAAATTCAATTTCAATCAATTTTCAAACAAATCAACCGCAATGATTTCGATTGTTTGGTTTTTTTTTTTTGTTGGTTCTCTGGCATTATTTTGTCAATCATTTTGACAGCGAACGAACAAATTCGTTGAAAGTAGCAAAAACATTGGTGGAACACACACAGAGAAATATGTTATGAGTTGAATATAATTTGGCATATATGCAACATGAGCGAAAATTCTCATCGAATTGACGTTTTTAGTCCACGTGAGCAGCTTAACGGCTACGTGAATGCGCATTCAATAGAAAATATTTATTATATACCTGATCATCTTCGGTACACGTTTTTTTTTCGCTTCTACTCAGTTGTCAAAAGGAATTCTTAAAGCACAAAACATGTATTTGGGATATATTCGAAAGCCTGTGAATGTCGGCTAATCCCGGTTCGACCAGTTTCTCCGAATGCGAAAAAAGAAGAAGAATTCAATCGAAAGAGTCGCTCTCACGGCGGAAAAAAGTCTTTCATTCACACACACACACACACACACACACAGAGAGAGAGAGTAGCGCACCGTTTTTTTCTATGCCGACAACACTGCTCAAATTACAAAATGGATATGTTTCATTTCGTTTCCAGCGTAGGTAATTTTCGTGTTCAACTGCAACCGATTCAGCTAAAGACTTAATAAACGTATAGCGATAAAAGTCACGGATCTCTTTTTCTTTCCCCGTTCAAATGATGTTGTCAAATTGAGAGATAGGAAAAGAAAATCAGACCAAATGCTGTCTGAAGCCCAATATGTACGTTTAATGCTGAAGCGGAGAACGAATGTTGGCCGAATGAGTAGGTATGAAAGAGAAACCAAACGCAATCCTTTCATTAAATGTTAGTTTATATTTCTCTTTCGCGCCTCCCGAATTACCCGGTATCGTTCTGCTTGATTTGCGCGTGGCTTTTTTTTTGTTCGGATGACTTTCGTTACCCATTTCAATTGAAAAAGAAATAAAATGCTGGCGCTCAAAATAAGGTGAAATATGTATTTGAATTTAAGCAACAGTAATCTATGTTACTTGTCTGTTGATTTTTTTTTTGCTCTCGCTAAATGGTATGGTGTTTGTTCGATGAAATGGAGTTGTGTATTTTCCAAAGAGTTGAAGAAAAAGTAGAGTCGGTGAAACGAGAGCATGTCACAGATTTAAATGGGAGAAAAAACAACATCAACATCGTACAGCGCTTAACATCTAAATCAAACGAGCATAAAGATCGCGGAATATGGGGAAATGGAACGAAAATACCTTTGAATTTTTGATATTTTCATATTCTAAGTTTCACACACAGAGACTCGATACTTTGATCTCATTTATCGCAACCCAAAGCAGATTTTCTACAAACAAACGAAAACAGAAAAGAAAAAAAAATGATAGTCGACGTTGCATCCATGCGCATCACTTACAACACACCGTGTGATGTGTGTATAACTTCCACGGTAATTATTTCGCCTAAAATATGCGAGTCATCTGTTCACGATGGAAAAAAACATAGATTGCGTAAGTGCAACGGGCGCACGAATTCAAATGAAAGATGCAAAAAAAAACAACGACAGCAGCAGGCAGTATTTCATATCGCCAACGCATGTTTACGACTTGCAGAGCCTCCTCCGATGCAGAGAGGAAGAAGAAACACAAAACGAATGTTTGGAACGTCATTGCAATTTAATTCAAATTTGCGATTCGGATGCGCATAGATCAGTTGGAATTTTTTCTGACGAACCAAATGCTCATGAAACGACACGAGTTTAAGTAAACAGAAACATAAACGACAATAATAAGAGAAAGAAGAAGAAAAAAGCAAAACACAACAAAGCGTAATCAAGTGAAGATTGGTGTGTCAGGGGGCTGTGTACACAATCGGAGTATGTAATTCGAAGTATGTTGCGATTACAGAGCGAATGAATCGTCGTACATTTCGTTAGACTCGTATAAATATTCTTGAGATTATCTCATGCATTTCCCCTTGCCATTCTTGTAAGAGAATGCCGGAATTGAATTGGTTGGCAAGTTTTGTGTCGTATAGTTCTGTTCTGTTCGGTTGGTTCGGACCAAAACCGAAATAAATAAATAAACGATAAGAAAGAAGCAAAGCGCACCAACGTTGCATACGTTTATTTTATGGCTCATCACAATTTTTATGCCATTCCGAAATAAAAAGGAGAAAATAAAAGTAGAACATCCAATTTATTATAGTTGGCGGAGGCAATTTCAGGAGCTCCAACCAAGCACACACACACACACACACCCGTACTTTTACATAAAACAATGAGCCATATAATGGGTTTTCTTTCTCTGCAAAAATGACTCATTTAATCATTTTGGAAGATGGAACAACCGACAGTAAGCACAAAACGAAGGGAAATCATATTAAACAATATAAAAGTTATGAAAAGCAATGAAATGAAATTCACAACGAAAACGCTGCCGCGCCTGAACTATCAAGCACTCGGCAGTATGCAGTTTTTTTTTGCTTCTGCCATATTTCGTCTTCTATAGTTGCAATAGTTGGGTGTAGTTATTATTGTTATATCTTGCTGTTGTTATTAATGCTGCTGCTGTGTTTGTTTATATTTTCCACATACACACACAGACAAAAACTTTTGACTATTCCTAGCATTTTCGGCTGGCACGGCACATGTTCGCAATGGCAAACATTGACAAACAATCAACTCGAACCGTTTTTGGTTATTCAAAGTGGAGCGAAATGAAAACCGAACGAATTGAGTAAAAATAGACGGCCAAACGATCGATTTTTTTGGTTGCGTAGTTGTGTTTTGTAATGCCGAAATATTCATTTCGGACATTGTGCCCTATTCTCTTCCTCTCTCGCATCGCTATCTCCGGCAGTGCGATGAGAATTTGTGCTTTGTGCGTGCGTTAGCGTTTCAAAACCTGAAAATTTCCGTTTATTTTTAATTATTACGGGCTCGTAACCAAAATTATACTAGAATATTTTGAGACTATTCACACAATCGGGGAGAGAGAGAGAGAGAGAGAGAGAGAGAGAGTGAGACTAAATGCATGGCAATGGATTCCATACCATAATGAAAAATATAGTGGTTGTTTGTCGATTGATTTATGTTTGATTTGCATATAAATGAATTTGAGGGAAATTTAATTGGCGCAAAAATTTATTTGGGAAAAAAACATTCTATGTATACTAAGTTAATTGAATCAGCAGCCCCAACGAAAGGAGAAATACGAAAATTATCGTATAGCGAGCGAAATGAGCGAAAATTCACATAAAAAAATCTGCTGTAAATAATGAGATCATCTAATCTTTTCAATCTCAACGTTACTAATGGCCCCATTACTTAGAGAGCGTTTTTGAATTCAAGCAAAATAATAGTTTGTATGGTCGTTTCTTGCGTCTTGTGCATGGCACATCGACACACACACACACACACACATACGATCTAGAAGACGACAACGACTTTTCCGTCGAAAATCCAGTATTTGTTTTGCGCAGCGCGGTGTGTATGTTCATTCAATTCATTTGGATATAACGTCTAACATTTGGCCGCTGATAAGGCAAACGTGAGAGAGAGAAAGAGAGAGAGAGAGAGAGAGAGAGAGAGAGAGAGAGAGAGAGAGAAATAGACACGTATGCAAAGTTAGGAATAAACCATAAAACTCGATTTGAATTGAGATCGAGAGATGAGGCGACACACAAAAAAGCACCTCTCGCACACACATACAGCACATGAAAATCATTGTGAATTGTCAAATGTGTATATTCAGCTTTTCTTTTGCAGTCGTTTTTTTTGGCTCTTTTACGACGCACTTTCAACTATACAAAATGAATAGAAATTAACTTTGCTTAGGATTGAACGAAACGAAAACGAAGAGAGAGAGAGAGAGATAGAAAGAAAAAAAAACACCGAAACAGACAAAAACGTGCAGCAAACAAAAAGAGCATTAAACTGAAGACGACGCATTTACTATACAGAATAGAAAGTGTTCATGTGGCAAATAATAATGCGTTGCCGTCGTCGTTGCCCCGTTGTCTTGGTCGTTGTCGCGTGAACCTCGATTCGAAAAACTGAAAGTAAACGATGGCCTTTTTGTGCATGACATTTTCTACGCGTTAACAACTCTCAATGTCTCTATGGACACATTATTACTCTTTTCTTGTTGTCGTTGACGGTTTGCGAACGGCTTTTCCATCAAAAAAAAAACACAACAGAAATGACGACAGAAGTGATCAACTGCATACATACTTTGCGTAGTATAAAATCGATTAGGCAAGTAGTTTTTAACTTTGCGCAAACAAACATCAAAAATAACAACATCAAGATGGAAAAAAATAGCACCAATGAAATCAACTCTCATTTTGACAATAAACACATTTGCAAGGGGATCTGTCTTTCTGTCTTTCTGTCTCTCTGTCTATTTCTCGCTTAATTTCCTTAATGATGTGTTTTCGAAATGCAGCACACACAGAGAAAAGATCGAAATACAATTCCGTAATTATCTCTTATCTGTTTTGCACATGACGTTGCTTCGTCGAGACGAAATTTATGATGATTGCCAAAAAAAAAACGCACAATCAACACTCAACACATTCAGTGTCTCGATTATGAATCGCTGTAAAAGACATATTTTGAGTTTTGATCTGACCATTTTCTAAGGTATGATCGTCTCTCGTTTCGAGACTTTTATGGCTAAGCTCATTTGGAGTGTGCCGTTTGTTGCCAAGTCGTATGCATCTCATTTGCCTAGGAGAAATCTACGACTCACGAATGCAAAAAGTATTTTCCGAAATACTGTGGTGTTCACACCATTGTTTTTCCCATATGTTTGCTATAATAATACTGCATGAGTATTCTCAGTGCAACGCTATGTAGGATGTCACGATTGCTTGTGCTCATGCATACGTCAGCCGCGACTGACACAATCTAAGTTTAAACACAACCAAACTTGGTTCTCACAGAGAAGTTGACGGCATTCATGGAAATATAGTGTTATTGATAAGCAAAATTTAATTTTTGCGGTATTCACTTGGACAATCCACATCAATTCGAGTGAATGTTTACGCATAATTTAGTTAATTAACTATATTTCTTCCGCTGTTGATGTTTAATATTCAGAATAAATCAAATACAGTTTATGAATGACGACTTGGCATGGAGCAAGCGAATGGGCGATGTACATCTGTTTCCGAAAATCATCGTGAAAGTCAAATTCTAACTGGCATTTCTTCAATTGGCCTTCACTAAAAACAAATTCTAATGATTTATAGATAATCGTTAGCTTCGTGCCTCCGTTTAAAATGTGGAATTCTTTAAGGTAGCACAGACTTATACGGCGAAAAAACAGAAGCAAACAAAAGAAATGGAATATGGTGGTTCACAACAATTGAAGAACCATTGAATGGTTGACGCAAAAGAGAGCGAGAGAGGTAGATGATTGTGGTCGATGGATATTGAACATTTTTGCCCTTCATTAATATTCTTCAGAAAAAAATATGTATTTAGTGCTCACTGTTCAGCTTGAAATGCGTTTGGCTGTTTTTTCGATTAACTGATAGGTGCACAATAACTGCGACATAGTGGACGAGCGCACGGCAAAAAAAGACACACCTTTCGAACGCCTCAAAATCATAGACAAAATGTGATAGTAATGAGAAGAAAAAACACAATATGAATTTGAGAAGTAAGCACATACGCACATACGCATACACCCATCGAAGATGATTTATTTAAGCGACACGTTTCATTCAGATTAACGATTCATGATTGAACTAAAGGCCATCAGCTTATTTTTTTTCTCTCTATCCTTCTCTCTGTCGCTTGCTTTGTGTGTCTGATTTGAAAAATTCATAAGCGTATTTAAATGTTTAGCCATGTTATACGACTGCACGATTATGTATCGATAGAGCCGAAGAGAAAGAGAGAGAAAAACACACAAAAGCACCTATACAAATCGCGTTCGATTCCGGCTCGTTGCTATTTTCTTGTTTCACACTGGGCAATTAAACACGCTAAATGAATTTCGATAGAAGAAAATGCGAATGTCGATGAGAAATGTCAGCAAATCCACACAAAATACCACACTCTGACCAAACAAAAATCATTCGCATAAGAAAAAACAATATCACATGGCATTTTGATATTCCGATTACGTTGGTTCTGTTTTGTATGCGCGAAGCGGAAAAATAAAACACAAGAACAAAGTGGAATATGGGATCGTCTTTTATGTGACCAACAGTAACAATAAAATGGAGAAAAAAAAATTTGCGACTGACGTACATATGCACGGGGTAGTGCGCGCTCGTTCACACATTTCATAGAACAATAATCCACAGTAAACGCCAAAAAACAACATCGAATAGAGAAATATAGAGAAGGAAAGGAATGGGCACAATATCGAGGCTAGATGGGGATATTCTAGTCGAGTTCTGAACAACCGTGACTCTTCTGACTTTTTTCTACTCGTCGCACAAAGAAAACAACACACCGGAGGAGAACATGATCCATAGTGGCTTTATAGGTTTTTTTTTCTCCTTTCACGCTATGGCTGTCACATGTTTGTTTTTTTTTCTTCGGCCTAAGAAGCAACCATAACAAACATACGCACCGGAATCATTGTTCAAATTTACACATTTACAAAGAGTGTGCCGCTTTCAGACTATAATTTGCTTTCGGTTTGTGTTCAATGATCGAAAATCTCAAATCAACTTTTTTTTTCGTCTCTCTTTTCTTTCAATCCGAGTGGAAGAGAGAGCCTCGTAGAATAGAATCACAATCCAAGTCGAACGGACTATTTTCGGTTCTTAGTGAAAACCGTCTCGAAACCAGAAAAGAAATTTGTTGCTGCATTTCATTTTGTACTCACTGTGATTCTAAGACATACACACTAATTCTATTTTACCACACCGAGAAGGAAAAAAATATATATTAATAATAGGCTTGCCGACAAAAATAAATAAGCAGAGAATCAACACAAATGTTTGTGAAATGTGTGTGTGTGTGTGTGTGAAAGAGAGAGCGAGAGAGAGAGAGAACGAATAACAAAAAAATAACAACAAGACTCGCAATTCCCGTATATTGCTGAATCCGCTTTTTGTTTGGTAATGTTGAATTTATATTCACTCCATCGACACAGAACCCATCGGCCGAATCGCCTTATTCAAAACACAACGTTCACTCACTCACACGCTCGTTTGCTAGCGCTTTTCTGTTGCATGCTCGTGTGTTTCAAGCCTAATTTTGGCTGCTATATCATTATACAAAATGAATTAGATCTCTCTATCTCTGTCTTTTGAATAGAACGTGCACGTCAAGCCGTGATTGTTTTTGTGCGATAAAAGGGCGAGAGAAGAGTGGGAAAGAAACAGAGAGGAAAAATGGGAGAGAGACTGTTTAACTCAAACTAAGCATAAATCTAAAATATAGAAAAAATAATAATTTGATAAAAGAAGGAAATCTATCAATTTGAAGATGATTGAGTGAAGCTGAAATGAGAGTGAGTCGATGTGAATTAAGTTGACAAGTGATTGGGTGGCTGCATTGATTTTGTTTTACATTACTCGTGCCCCGGCTACAGCCGATACACACCAAACGTAAACAGGGAGCGGAAGGAATGTAAACTTATTGATGGAAAATTTTCCATTTTCAAAAATGGTTTGCTTATTAGCACTTCTATTGATTCGCCGATACGTTGTGTGAACGGGAGTCATTTGCTGTTATGTAAATTCTCCGAAATGGCACAATATGAGACGCAAGAGTGATGATGCCTTAAAAATGAATTATTATTTCATAAAGATTCAAATGAATATAATTGCCATTTATTGAGAAACTGCTGGGATAGTTAATATGATTTTGGATGACTTCTTTTTTCGTTACTAGGAAAGTTTCCATACCGCGTTGCCGGCGTAATTGTTAATATTGCAAAAAATCAACACACAAACGTGCGTAAGCAGAGACGAAAAAAATAACATTCAGAGAGACATTTCGACATGATGTTGCAGAGTGCCTTGATCGCTTTATGCCGTCACATAGAAGTTGATTTGAGAGCTCTGAAAGTTGTTTTGAGGGCAAGAAAAAAAAAACCAAACGCGTTCCAACTGAATTATACACATCGAATGAATCATACCGACGATTTAGCGTCAGTAATTGATTTTTATAGATGAGTGTGTGAGTGTGCGCGTGTGTTTGCTTCAATACACTGTGTGTAAAATGTAATTTTATTTAATTACTTCGGCAAAGAATGCCAAATCTAGACAAAAACTGAACTGCACGAAACGTTATTGAAATTAATTGACATATTCTGCAAATAAGAGCAAATTTATAGTAGACATAGCGAATGAAGAGAGAGAAAAAACAACAACAACTAATCTCAAGTGGTTTACTTTGAGCGCGCACACAGTTGGCAAACGGTGCCCGAGTTTGTGTTCAGGCTTAAATTGCAATGAAAACAACTGCAGACAGGAAATTTTTTTTTTGTGTTTCTCTCGTTGCCAATTTTGTTCCGTAGACATTTTGTGCCATAAATCAGCATTAACATGAAACCTTTACCCAATTTCCCCTAGTTAGTGCACCCATTTCGAAGTCAATTTTATTTCCCATTCAGTTTTTGTTTTGTTTCCATTTCTATTTCTCTCTTCTTTTCGCTCGTTCTTTTTCTAGTTCTAATTTTTAATTTTCCACATAAAACGTTCAGCGGCACGCTGAAAACGAAATATGAAAAAAAGCGGCGAGATTTCGTCATAGCCTTTATTATTTTAATATGGGTTCAGCTTAATAATGATAATAATAATGTAATATATTGTAATAAATTTGCGCGCGAATCATTCCATTCGTTTAGTATTCTTATTGTTTCGTTGAGCGGCTGTTTGGATTTAATTGTGTTTCTCGGTCTCGCGCAATGTGCGCCCGTATTTGTTGCTATGCTTGTGTGAGTGTGTGTGTCTTTGGGATTGAATGTGCTACGATATATGTGAATGGGGAATAAGAATTGATCGTTCAATTGGTGCACGTTTTTTTCTACGTTCCACAAAATTTCAATTTACTTAGTTTGCATATGTGTTCATTCCAAGTGCTCTGTATTTGTATGGCCGGGATTCTTGAAACTTTAACTCATTTTACAAGTCCTAGATATAAATCCTCAAACAATTGCTACACAAACTCAAACTACCGGCATGCTGCTCAATTTGATCTCATTCAATCGGAATGGCTGTGTGTTTGTGTGCGCACACGCTTGGCTTGGTTAGTTCCATGATGTTTACTTTATCTAACCGCACCAAATGCCTGTTTCGACATCATCTGCCTAATGGCATTACTCTTAATTACTACTCCATTCGTCAACAATTTCCTCTGTGCATTTCATCAAAATTGTTGACGGCAAAAGGTGATTATTTAAGAGAATCCATTATCAAGAGATACATCCATGGAGGAGAGGAAAAACCGAATCTCAAGAGATTTTTTTTCTCTTCATTTTCATTCGTTCATTTCGTTCTTCTCGGTGGCAAGTGACCTTTTTCGCAATACCACAGCAAATTGATTTGATTGACCCGTATTTCACCTGCCCTGATAACAATAATAGATGTGTGTCGTGACTCTGATAGTGTTTCTTGCGTTTGTTCGTTCGTTTTCTGTTCGTCAGAGCAAAAACAGAAAAAAAAAAGAAAACAAAACGTACGTATCGTGCTTCCAATTAACAATTAACTGACGTTGACGTGCTACAAGCTTGTGCTAGCTCAGTGTGAATGTTTGAGAAAACGAACAAGAGATAGAATTCAATGCTTAACACGGATTCTATACGGAAATATGTCAATTACATGAACATCGCACACTTGCTCGCACCAGTAACAAATAAATGCCGCGTGCGTGCATCACAGTTCACCAAGAGCTCATAAATGTTTATTGGAAGACATTTGCTATCTATTGGAAACGACGTGAAATTAATGTACGCAAATAGAGTGCATGCAATGAAGAAGATTTACATCAACCATCATAAAAAAAGGGCGCACATACGCAATATTTCAGGTATTTCGAATTTATGCAATACCAATATCGATCCCTATTGATCCTTCGTTTGTGCCAAGTGAACGAGAATTTCGTATGGAAATCGATTTCACAATAAATTGCAGTTAACAATTTTCACTTTGATTATTTAATTTGCGTTTCATTTGACGAAAGGATTCACTGTGCAATGCCATAGCATTTCAAATGGCACGAAATGTGTTTTGTCATTTATTATTATCGTCATTGTTGTTTTTGTTCCATTGGGGTTTTTTTTCTGTATGTGTCTGTGTCGATTTCATGGCATATTCGCTTAAAGTTCAAATCAGAATTGCAAAATGTGGCATGTCTGCCCAGACAATCGCGTAGAAAAACAACAACCGGGTAAGAAAACAAAAATGTGCAACGTCAAAGTTGTCATAAAATTCGCGTACACAGAAATAAACACAAGTGCGATACGTCAATTGACGATGTAAATGGTGACGAGCAGCTGCTACGCCTACAAATGCATTGAATTTTGAAGCCAAGCTGAAAAATTGCCCGGCTTTTTCATTCAATTGGGCTCAATTTTAATTCATCATTTTTGTTGTCTCTGTGGTGGCTGTTGTCGCCTTTGTTCTATTTGTGAAATCGCTGAAATGGCAAACGTTCCTTCGCTATTAATTAGTTCGGCGTTTTTTTTTTGTTGTCATTTACTAAACAATCGTTTGAAGTATATGCAAAATGTAAAAGCTTGATTATAAGCATTTTTTTAACGTCACATTTGCGCTTCAATGAAATTACTATTAATTGCGCAAATGAATGGAAGAAAAAAGAAAAAAAAAACGTTTTATTTTTTGCTTCGAATCACTTCGATCATGCAATTTTTCGATTGGGTTGGCGAGAGTTGATTTATTCTTAGTTGGGGAACGGTCGGCTTTCAGCAAAACGCATCTCTTGCACTTACGTAAGCAACGAAGACTAAAAATGGGAATTGCATCAAATCTTTCCAAACATGCTAATTACTCATCGTTGATTTGTATGCAAATTGGTATTAATAAAAATGGGAATCGAATGTGTGCCGAAATATGAGAGAGATAAATAAACGAACGAAAAATATGAAGTAAAAACAAAAGCAAAAACAGACCCAGAGAGGAAAATAACAACAATGCAATGCCCATTTTGCCTTTAATGTCTGCCAATCTGCAATCAATCTGATAACGATCGATTGTTCGTACTTCTCGTGCTACTTATATTTGATTGATTAGCTTGAGCCACGGAACGTGAAAAATGAACATGATTTAATTTTTTCGAGGGAGAGAGATAAATAGACACTATAGTTGTGAACAACACTCGAACATACCTGACTCACGCTTTCGCTTCGATGCAATTCTCGGTTGTTGTTGTTGCTGCTGCTGCTGCGATTGCTGCTGTAACATGTCATAGAAAATCGTATCTCAATGCAAATGGGTTGGATTCGTTTCAAGTCTTCTACGAATGAATTGGTCGAACACAATATTTTGATATAAAAAAAAAAAACAGAAAAAAAGACTGAAGAGAGATAGAGTTGTGTACGTGCTGTTTGTTTTCTTCTTCTTCTTCTTCTTTTGCTGTTGCTCAAGCCGCTGTTTGGCGACTCAAAAAGTCGTGAATGAACGAATCGAAATTCGAATTTTTCATTTGTTGTTCACGTTCAGTTTACACTTGACATTTTACCGCACTATAAATACTAGATTTATGTATATTTTTTATCTTTTCTGTGTATTTGGTTACGTTTTTTTGTTGCTCTTTTTCTCTTTCTCTCTCTCTCTCTCTCTCTACCGACACATTTCTTTAATCGACAATTAATTTCGGCGCGTATGTCAATTTTATTCTGTTAATTTTTTTAATCACTTGGTTTCCTCGTTTCAAATTCACAAATGCTTCCAACAAACTCGTGCAATAAAACCAAACAAAATTTGTGTGTAAGAGTTAAAACAAACTAATGATATTTTGAGAGAAAAAAAATTAACAAATTAAATGTTAAAACCAAAAGAGGAAGCTTCGAAAAAACAAGGACGAAAGAACTTAAAGTGAATTTTGATAGTTCGATATATGAGTCATTCTGTGTCTGTGTTGTTTTCAAACCACCGTTCTTCTTCGATGTTGTATCGCATACGTTTCTCTCGTGTTCCTCTATGTCGCGATCGCGCACAAACGCACACACTATCTCAACCGAATGTCTTCTATCTGCATTAAATCATTGTTCAATCACAATTTGCACGTATACACAGATCTAATTTCTAAACCAAAAACCAAAATGCAAACAAAACAAATGGAACGAAACGTTGCTGTTTGTTGTATTCTTGCGGGCAAAACAAATATCAATTTATTGTCGACGTCGTTCACAATCGATAGGTAATAGGTATTGGTTACTAAGATATTTGCAGTTTTCAACGAAACAACGAGTTTACTGTAATTAGTCTGTTGTTTTTCCCCTATATCGATTTACTGCGAATTAAATGTGTAATTCAGTTGTTTATGAAATGAATCTTCAAGCAAGTAGGTGTTTTCGTCATAATCGCCATAAACCTGGAAATAGAGAGAGAGAGAGAGATGAACAAAGATTCGAATGAGTTTTTTCTTCGTCTGTTGTTGTTTGAGCTTCATTTACATCATTGGCAAACAGCAGATCAATATGTGTTTTTTTGCTAATATTTTGAACATATATGGAATTGAATTTCATGAGGCTACTAGATTTGTATAAATCATTTTTTTTCTGGCTTCCAAAAAGTATAATACAGCTTTCAGCACGCTCAAGCACATACACTTTCGAATGAAATAGTAGGAGCAATGCTTTTCTTTTCCAAACAAGCAAACAATCATAAATAGAATCGATAAATTAATCGATTAATTTCAACAAAATCGCGCATTCACACTTAACTGGTATTATTCAGTTGTGTGCTCATATTGGCCAGAGAATTTCAAAAGTACTTTGACTTTGCACAATTTTAAAAGCATATTCCACAAACGCACTTATTGCCGATTAGTATGTTTGTCAAACAGTTTAATCCAGCGTTTACATGCAATGTTATAACAACGAGGCATAAACAGGCAAATACTGATAATATACGATAATGTTGGCTTAAAAATAAACCGCAACATCGTGAGCCCATTTTCCGGTTTGCTCAATCCCGAATCAAATCCAATCCATGGCCCGTATTCTATTGTAATGAATTGCTTTCGAAATGATTTTTATTGATTCATTTACTTAATTTATAAATTTAAAACGCGCCACATGTACACACACACGTCGGTCGATGGCCACTGTCACTGTTGTAGCGCCGTCGATCATCGATGCCAACGGATAACGAATGGTTTTTTTTTATAGAAAATATCTCTTCATTAGTATAAAATGGAATCAATGTTGTCATTCCGAATTCTTAATAAATGGACTTTTTTCCCATTCAAAATAGAGGTTTTAAGTTTTTCGTCGACTGCGTCATTTTTCATTGGACTCGTTAATACAAACACGTGAACACTTTTCAGTTGAAACATTCAAACAATGATTGTGTTTCAAAATTTATATGCTGCTCTGTTTTTCTCGGCCTTTTTTTTCTCTCTCTTCTTTCATTGGATTTGCATTTCATTTGATTTGTTTTTGTTTTTGTTGCTGCTACTGTTGGATTTCAGTGTACTGACATAATTGCGTCAGAATCAACACGGTCGAATGCATGACTTTTCCATCGGAATTAGAAATATCGATGTTGGTTTGCTGTTTCTAGAGAGAGAGAGAGAGAGAGAGAGAGAGAGAGAGAGAGAGAAAGAGAAAACGATTTTTGGGCAAATCGACGGCAATGGGAATAGGAATGAGTGTTGATGGAATAAAAATAACCAAAACTCGAATCGTAATTTTAAGCTGCAGCCAATTCAAACGGACGAAACCGTTGAATATTTGAATTGGCTTCGACTCAATGCGATGTTCATTTTGATGAGAGTTATCTTGGGTTTTTCTCTTAAAATGAACCGATCACATTGAATGAACCGATTTTTCCCGGCGCGTACATTCATTTTTCTCCGTTCATCTCCACTCTATGTAACCAACGCGCAAAATACCTTCTAGATAAACGCACGTTTAGAAGCAACAACAGCAGTGACGGCTAAAATTCAAGCAATAGAGAGAAGCAAAAGCATAACGAACCGAAAACAAGAATAGAAAAAATAAATAAAACTTGGAAATGTCAACTACTGCTGCCACGGAAACGTTACTTTGTTTTGAAGCCAAGAGTGAGCAATAGAGAAAAAACAGCAACGGCGAATGGTAAAGTCGTCGCTATAATTTCGATTCGTGGAAATTGAGGTGAATTAAGCGATCGTCAGGTGTCGTAGTAACGGGCAGCCTTCCCTTTTTTTCTCTGTTTTCATAATTGCTCTTGGCCAATTGAACAAAAACATCAGCAAATTACGTACGCATTGAGCAATAAACACGACTCAAATGAAATACAATTTTATCGATGGGACAACATTTTCAAGTTAATTGGAGTTCGTTCATGAATTAATGCATTTGGTTCATTACAAACATACAAAAGATACCATGTAATATGGTTTTTCTTTTGGATTCAAAAGTGAACTTGCGTTCATAAATTCAAGTGAATTTGCTTGCTCGGGATGGATTGTAAAATGTCATTGAGCACGCAGATAAAGTTCGTGAGATGGAATGAATGGACGAAGAAAAAAAAAACGAACACACGGACACTATGAACTGTAATGCATTGTGAAGTAATATTTTTCGCACTATTGAATGGAAGCAAGGGACAAACAAATAAGCACACCGAGTCACATTGAAATAGGTTAGCATGCGGAGAGAAAAAAAAGACAAAACATGTGAGCGCTTTATAGCGAACCAGTGTGGCATATATGAACTGTGCATATCCATGTTCCGAATATCTCTCGTGAACGTTTGCATCGAACTTGTGACACGTTGGCGAACAACTCACGAGTTTGGATGGAAACACGCAATTTCTATAGTCACACCCGATTTCTTATCAATCATTGCATCATAGCCAGAAGAAAATTCAAATTATGATAAGATACAGCCACTAGATATCAAACAAAAATTGATTTACACACAAATAAAATATAGAAAATACTGTTCAGTGTTCATTAGTGCTTCGATAGCTGTGTGACAGTTAAGAAATAAAAATGAAATCGATTTATTTATTTAGCATCATTTTTGCACTTTGTGTAAGTTCAATTATTCTTTCCACTCATTTCATTTGTTTCTTTTTTCTTCACATAATATGTGAAGTATAAGTGTCCATATGTTTGGATCTAAAAATGGGTTTGAAAATGGGGTTAAAACTATATAAAAATATATCATATCCAAAATATGTTCATTCATTCAGGCCCCGCTAACATTGTGTGGAACAGTGTATCTTGAGTAATCCAAATCTCATTTACATTTTTTTTTGTACATCGTAAAGCGATCCGGAGAAAATAAAATTGAAAATTCGTCTTTACAACGAACATCACTTTAATAATTACGCTAAGAAGGAAATGTAAGTTGCAATCAATTGGTCCATATACCATTAGTTTTATTTGAATTTTCGTCTAAAAACGCAACCAATTTTTTCTTACACAAATTTCAATTTGGAAACGAAAGTGAAGAGGTGCAAACAAACAAAAGAATTTCGGACTCTTTATTTTAATACAACTTTCTGACACATTTAACCGTAGCGTCATTAACTCATAGAATATCATTTGAAAAAGTGATCTCTTTGTCTCTGAAATGAGTTTCTACAGATAAAATTCTGTTATTTTTTTCAATTATGTTGCTTATACTTCGAGAATATCCCAGGATTTGTATTGATGAATCAATAAATTTGCACATTTTTAAATTGAACCATGGAAAAAAATGTTTGTAAAAACTGCAATCTCATTGAAAAAAAAATTCGTAAAAGTCTTTAGCGAAAACATTTTGATTTAATATTATTTCAGATTTTTTTTGTTTTTGTTGGAAGTGGCCATTGAAGGTATTATCCATTGGAAAATTGAATGGAATCCATGTGAAGAATTTTAATGTCGTCATAAGATTAAAAAGGCATATGCAGACTCAAATGAAATACAATTTTATAGATGGGACAAAATTTTCAAGTTAATTGGAGTTCGTTCATGAATTAATGCATTTGGTTCATTACAAACATACAAAAAATACCATGTAATATGGTTTTTCTTTTGGATTCAAAACTGAACTTGTGTTCATAAATTCAAGCGAATTTGCTTGCTCGGGATGGATTGTAAAATGTCATTGAGCACGCAGATAAGGCAAAGCACGTCAGAATGCATGAATGAACGAAGAGAAGAAAAAAAAAACGAACGATACACGAGCACTATGAACTGTATTGCTTTGTGAAAAAACATATTTCACACCGTTGAATGGAAGCAAGGGGCAAAAAAATAAGCACACCGAGTCACATTGAAATGGGTTAACATTCAGCGAGAGAGAAAGACATCGAAAAAGTTTCGAGTCATGGATATTTAATTATAGAAAAAAAGGGTGCGTATTTTTTTGTTTCCACATTTATAAATATATTTGCACACAGCGTTCTTGTGCTGAAAATTGCACACACAAATGCGAATGACACATTTATATTCGTCAAATAGTCTACATCATGTTATGTTTCTTTCTCGGTTGCAAGCCAAAAAGAAAGCATGTTTGTAGGTAATCAAATGAAAATTTGCACATTTCGTTAATATATTTAGCGTGAAGTCGAACGAAAGACGCGAAATTCACTTCATATGATTGATGAACATGTAGAATTGTTCGGAAATAAGCAACGGCAACCGAGTCGAGTCGAGTCAGGCCAAAGTGAGCAAAAAATTATCGACTTGAAGTTTTTTTTTGTCGCTTCTTCTTCTTAACTTTTTTTTTGGGTTGAAGTGAGTACGAGTGTACTTGGGTGTGCTCAATACATGCAGCGCACAACGGTCTCCAACCAACGATTCCATTTTTATTTTGGCCAACGAACAAAAAAAAAATTAAATAAAAATTTGATCATTGAAGAGAGTACAAGAGTGAGAGAGGGAGATGTAACACACAGAGAACTCGTTTCATTTCTTAGCCATGGTTGTGTGTGCATAATGTTTTTATTTTTCTGTGCCTTCGTGTCATTCCTTCTGTCGTTCATTGCTGAAACCATTGCGGTACACACATAGGTGTTCTTGTCGATTACAGAGAGGCATATAAGTACAAACATCACAGTACCCACTTTGCACTCAAAATGTACAAACACAATACATTTTGGATTTGCAGACAATTTCGTCTTAACGAACGTTTATACATACTTGGCGAAAATATTTCAGAGCCCGAAAAAAACACACGCAAATTATACAGACGACTACGTGCGTCGCACAAACGAATCGGGCAAAAAAGACCGGCGAAATACCAAATAATAAGAGCCTTTTGCAATACATATGCACACAACAACTGGCATATGGACCAATCACTGGTTGTGTGTGTGTGTGTGTGTGTGTTGGTATTGCGAGCGCGTGAGACAGAGAGCAAATGGGTTGTGATAACACAGCAATCGCTTAAAAGCAATTCACACGCAAAAATACTGAAAGACACGAAACGGCAACAAACAATTAAATAATGAAGTGGACGATACATGGCCAAGCATGCTTTACAGTTTAACGGTAATTTTTGTTGTTGTTCACCATCAATGGCAAAATCGCCGATCCGTCGATGATGACGGATTTTTGTTTTTTTGTCCGCTGTGCCAATCTTGAGATTCAGTGTGCTGGCCAGTTAGTTTTTTTTTTCATTTGCTCGAATTTCCTCTTTTTAATTTCTCGGATTTTAAGTTAGGTATTTCGTGCGAACGCGCAAACCGTTTTCTTTATTTAATGCCGTTTACGATAAAATGAAACATTTCTTCGTGGAAAAATACGCGTGCTAATCAAACTTATTTATTTTTTTGTTCAGCTACCATTTGTGTGATGTAGAAATTCGTTCTTCACTTGCATTCAACCGAAGTGAACTGGAAATGTCGTCTCTTGACTCTCGTCATTATTTCTTTTTTTCGGGCATTGCACACAAAACCATCAAAATTTACTTTAGATGCAAAGAAAAGGAGCGAAAACAATTGATGTGAAAAAGGGTAACGGCAAAATGGTAACGAAAAATCCATTGGCAGCAGATGTGTGCACGTTTGTTGGCACCAAACATTGTATGAACATGCATGTAGCAAAGCGAAGAGACGAAAAACACCAATTGATGTATTTCATTTCGTCATTTTTGCGACTTTTCAATTTATTTATTACAAAAGTGGTGAACGAATCGGGTGAACTAGTAGTTCAGCATTGAATTGACGGCTCTCTGCGATGTTGGGCTAGCCGGGCTGTTTGGTTCCAGTCAAAATGACACAAAGACACATTCTTCTCATGCAACAATAACATTTAAATAAAAACATATACACTGTAAACCGATGGAATAATGCATTTCAAGATCGAAATTTGATATGATTATTAAAATTTCAGCTCTCGCTTTATTTCTCTTCATTTTCATAGCCTCTGTTCGTTGTCATTGTGTTCAGCAGAAGAGAGAGAGAGAGAGAGAGAGAGAGAGAGAGAGAGAGAGAGAGAGA
>NW_022601467.1:19877207-20036353 GCF_009176505.1 Sitodiplosis mosellana | reverse complement strand
AGAGAGAGAGAGAGAGAGAGAGAGAGAGAGAGAGAGAGAGAGAGAGAGAAAAAATCGGTTGTCATGAATAGACGTTTCAAAGAGGCGTGAAGGATTTTGCACTGAATGTTGAGCGCAAAGAGAGAAAAAAATGGAATATTGAAAGAGATCAGCAGCCCTGGAAATGGGTTTTGTTGAATAATTCCTTGTTGTCGAACGTTCATGACTTGCGACGAGCGCTGAAGTCAATTCGCCAAAACGAAAACATATGAACGTGATATTCAATTCATCATTTTCACCGAACTACACATAGCATTTCAGCCGGGTCAAAGACAAGCGAAGAGGAAAAAAGAGCCTCAAGAATGGTGCATCAACGAACAAGTTTGCGAACTAGCAACAGCGGCAGACACACGCATATCATGTACATATATTCCGGAGCCGGGCAGAGAACGATAGTGAGAGAGGCAGATATGAAGAAAAAAGAGTCAACGAAGAAGATTGTGTAGTCGACGGCATTTGAATAACAAATTACGAAGGAAATGGAAAAGTGTGCTAAACAAATCACCGGGTTTCAGATTCCATAATCAAAGTTCACATTGTTGTGCAAATTGGCGCAAATTTATGGTGCTGCACTTAGAGAAGCAAGCTGGTGCTTGGCTTTGTGCACATCCAGATCATGCCATATACACATTTGAACTCAATTTTTTCTTCTTCGTCTTCGTTTTTTTCATATTCTTCTTCAAAGTTCGCTACTTCGGTAAGTGAAATTGAAGTTTTTCAATTTTTTCGTCTGTAGTTTGTCTCCGTTTATCAATTTATTGAGTAGTTGATGGAAGGAAAATGATATACAATTGGCAAACACTTCAATGTTGCGAGGAAAGTATGATGGAATCTGCCATCAAACGCATGTACATTTCGTTTGGATTGAATAATGCCATTCTTCATCAATTTCGGATCGACCAATTATTAACACTGTTTTGTCGCTCCGAAGAAGAAGAAGAAGAAACATTTCTTTCAAAAACATTTGGTTACAATTGATAACGATTGCGTTGACAAGAAACAAACTTTGTGTGCTGGCAACCATTTTTTTTACAATTTTTATTTGTTTTATTTTTTGTTATTGTTGTTGTTTTCTGCTATAGCAGTGTACACAATTCATATCTCTCATTTTGTGGTTTTTGCTTTTGTGGTGCGCGCTAGCGCGTGTTCCAACTCCCAAAACACACAGTGTTCGGCGGTACACAGCCGAAATGGAAAGTCGAAATGAGCGATAATCGTTTCTTGTTGTTTGTTCATTTAGACACTAAATCGCTTGCACAACCATCATAAAAGCTGAAATCCACCAGCCAAACCAGTACAACATACAGCGATGGTAACGATAATACCTTATCTCTCTTTATCAGCACCAAAACGGTTAACGAACAAGTTTTCCGCACATACGCATCATCACAGAATACCGCTCACATTTCCACTCACAACCATTTTGGACTTTAGATCTTGAAATTAATATTCTTTTTTTTTTTTGTGCACAAGAATTGATAGCCGAAAATTCACTACACCGAAATCATTTGTAAAACAACGTAGTTCCGTTTTTGACCATAGTTCTGTTTTCGAGGGATTTTTTCTATGATTTGCTCGTGTTAATTTTCACTCTTTTCAACAAATTGTTCAATTTTGATCAATGACTGGACAAAAGATTGCCATTGGCGAATAGACTTATTCTGAATTTATCGCCGTACTTTCTATTTGATTTTTTTTTTCGTCAATAAATTTTTCCAATAATATGTTGTCGAATTTGACTGACGCGAACGCATGACTTTGGCGCACTAACAATAACAAATCATCCATATACCGATATGGTTTCTAGCGTTCGGGCTAATGCTACATGGATACACACTACACAGTGAGAGCATATTTTTATGTATGGTGCATGTGCCCAAGCAGCGAACAGCAGCAGTAGCACGTACACGTATACTCGCACACCGACACATACAGTCACACACAGTCAGCCAATATCCCGAGCACAATCACCGGTTTCAATTATGTTACAAGGCAGCAACACAGAATCCGTTTTACATGGTGGTAACCGAGCAACCAATAATTTGAGATATTTTATGTATACGTATTTTTATCGTAGTTCTCATTTATCCTATCTCTCTTGCTTATGGGCTCGGTGTGTGTGTGTATGTCTGTGTGCCATGTAAAATCTTTCGTTTAGCCCAACTGCGTCTGCTTTGATAGCTCTTATCCTGACTTCCTTTGGCTTTGCCGAGATGATTTGTTTGTTTGTATATCTCTTTTTCGTTTCCGCTCATATTTAATTTTTCATAAATATGGTATCATGTCATCACAATGTAATGGAGATTTTGCCTTTTGCTTTGCTCATCAATCGAAAAGAAACACATCACGATGCGATGTGGAACAAATTAAAAAGAAAGTACAAATAACAACACAGAGAGAGAGAGATAGAGAGAAAACTCAATTGCCATGCGATCCAAGCCGAAATGAATCAAAGTCAGGCATACATTGGATTAATCAGTAAATGATGATAGAAAAAAGGTTGGGCTATCTTGCTATTGATAGAATTTCGTACATTCTCTCTCGTAACTCGATGCGTTTGCGAAAAGTTTCAAAATAGATATACCAACAATTGATGTAGCAAACAAACAAACGAATCAACAACAACAATAGCAGCAGCATAACAGAAGAGAAAAAAAACCTGCACGAACCTGTATCGCAAGTAAATGCGGCTTAAAGAGCAAAATGCTGAAGCGAATTTAATTTAAAGCGAAATTAGTGCTGAACTCTTTTTATTTTCCGACTATTCTCTTTCTATCTTCTTGCATTTGAAATATGGATTCTCATTTTCTGGGGATTTCAGAGCTAAACGACATGAAACCGAAAAGAAGTAATAGAGCAGCATCAGTGGCATATAAACGAGATAAAAATGCATTTTATATTTGGTGAGTTTTATTTTTGTACGACTTGGTGCAAAGCACACACACACACCAATGAAGAGCAAACAAGCGTAATAAAGACATAAATATATGGAAAATGCATTCATAATGCATCACATAAATGCAGGCTGTCTGCTCGGTATTGTATGGCTGTGTGCGCTAGAAATCCGTTTGGTATTTAAACTGTTTCTTCTTTTAACAAAAATTTAATCTTCAACAATTTTTATTCTTCTACGGCCGTTTTTAGTTTGTATTTTCCGTTTGTTTTTGTCATTGGTAATGGGAATTGTTCTGCGACGACAAGTTGTTTCTTCTTACACTGAGCTATAGCGCTGTATGGCTATGGTTTCATTTAATAAAAACCGCAACAAAAGAATGAAACAATGTGTATGGCAAATGAAATGCTCCTTCAACAGCAGCAGCACACACAAAAACCGAGAAGAAAATGAAACATGCAATTGCTCGAGCATTATTTTGCGTATGGTGAAGCTGTATAATCAACAGTTGGGAATAGCATTGACAATTCTCTAGCGAGAGAAGGAGAGATAAAAAATGCATCCAAGGAGAAACAAAATGAACTGAATAATCACAACAAAAGAAACGAAAAATATATTACACACAGCTCGAAATGTAATATCAAAGAAAACCGATTTGTGTGTGGTGGTTCAGTTGCTGTGAATGAGCTGGGCCCAACTTTTTTCAGTCCATCAACCAACAAAAATGGTTCGTTTTCTGTGCGTGTGTTTTTTTTAACGACTTACAGAAATGACGAAGCGTGTGGTGAAATAAGGAAGAATATAAAAAAAAGCAGCGGTCACTCTTTATTTTAGGTTGGCTTTTGTGCAGCCGTTGGCTTTGTTTTCTCCGGTTGTCCATACCAATTATGAATGCCACATGAAATGCCAAAGAAAAACGAACCAAACCGGACCGTTTTATAATTAGAATTTCGAATGAAAGGTTCTCACCGGTTTCTGGAAAGTTTGAGGAACGAAAAATGCTTTATTATGCGTGTGCGTGCTCTCTTTAGCTCACTCTGTATTTTCCAGCGTTAGTTATCGATTGGCTGGTGAATCATGACACATCGGCGTCGCATTTCCCGAAACAAAATAAAAATGACATAGCCAGCGAATGAGAGAGAACATAAACATTACATATATACACGCGCCACATTCAAAATGCTGAGAGCTTCACTAAACCACCATAATGATTGCAACGCACGGAAACGCATATTTTGTAGCATAAATAAAAGTCGAATGAATCTTTTATCGGCTGAACAAGAGAAAAAGAGTGAAATGGAGCGAGAGAGAGAGAAAGAGAGAGAGAGAGAGAGAGAGAGAAAAGAGCAGCAATCAAACTAAATAAATAATGGAGAAATATGAATGACGCAAATTTCTAGCAAAGAGGTCTTCGGCCATTCACATCCATAAATAATGATTGGGTCTGCATATTTCGAGCGAAATGTGAATAAATATCGTAACTGCATCGGTTTGTTTATTTTACTACAATCGATAATTGGCCTGTGCGTTCGAGAGAAAGACAGACAGAGAGAGATAGACTCGATGCTATATATTTCCTTTCTGTGACTCGTTCGACTTTCTTTTACTCGTCCGGCGCAAAAAAAAACAACAACAACGCAGCACTACAACGCAATGTGACACATAGAAAGAGAACATGATCCAGCCACGATGTGTATACTCTACTCTGATGATGTTTTTTTTCTTCTTCTTTCGCATTTTACTCACTGCTCGCTGGCATTCGTTTATATGTTTTTTTTCTCTACAAATGTGTTTGTTTCGATTTTGATTTCGCAGCGCGCTCATATTCTGTATAATTCGCCAATCAGGGGCGCTCACATTTGGTTCGTTCGAATTGAAAACAAGCGAAGACAGGCTCTCTTGAAATGCTTCAAAAATATAAATGAGATTCGAAACTGAAACGAATGAACGAATAACATGAAACGCCATTTTTAATCGTATGACGTCGTAATTTCTGTGCATTTTATGTTTCTGTTCGCTCAACTGCTCTTATAATACTTTGTTTTTTATTTGCTCTCGGTTGCTGTGACGGTTTCACTGTCTCTCACTATCTAATTCTCTCTTCTATTTGTTCTCATATTTTTGCCGTGTTGTTTTTTTTCCTCTTTGTTCTCTCTCTGTAGTAATTTAATTTAATTTAAATTTGCAGAGTCGCCGCCTGTCAGTACATATTCGGCTGGTTTGCGGCCGCCACTGCCAATCGACATACTCGGTTGTTACTGTTGTTATTGTTGTTGTGTGCCTGATAGCATGTACACAAAGTGCGATTGTCAATTTAAAACGACTCATTCAACTGAGAGATTTTTGAATAATTAATCGAAATGTTTCAAGTATTTTAGCTTGTGATTCGTGGCCATCATCTCGCGAAATCATGGAAAATAACATATAACGAACAAACGGAGCAAAAAAAAAGTATCATATTGAAATGAATTCATTTAGTGAGCTCATACTAAGAAGCCATTCGAAACCCATAAACCATACCAAGCACTACTATTTTCATTTCCACTGTGTATGAATGCGTTACAATAAAGTAAAGAAAAAAAAAGAGGTTCGACTGGTGATGATATGTTTTTTTTTCTTCTGTTCATTCGTTCGTTCGGTTTTGTTGTTATTGGCTCCGACGAATGGAAATATTCTCACTGAATTTTCACCATATTTTTTTTTTTTGAAGCGCATTTTTTTTCCCTTCGTCGGCCCAATCTCAACACAATCAACAAATCTTACTCAATAATAAAAAAAAAATTGTAACGCTAACATATTTGTTGCAACCTTTCAATGGACAATTTCAATGTAATGACAACCAATTATTTTTGGTGAATGTATTTTCGCACTTTGGAACTTACACTGAATAGATAGATACACACATATATTTCGTATGAACTTGTATTATTTCTTTCTTTCTTCAATGGTTGATTTCGACAAATTTTTTTATTTTATTTCTTATTTCAACTTCTTCTTTTTGTGGGGTTTTCATCGTCGAATTTCTATTTACACTATGGGGCATTTGATGTTCTGTTCACGTTTTTTGATTTGCATTTATTTTTTGTATCTCGGTCACACTCTCTTGTTCACAAAACCCCGAAAAAATTTCATATATTTTTAGCGATTATGAACACTAAGCACTGCTCTGCTGTCAACACTCGCCATTTTCTTACGTTATACACTAACGCCCGTCACGATAGTCTGCTGTTCACTTTTGATCTGAATGGGAAATTCATTAATATGTTGCGAGTCACCTCTCTCTCGCACTCAAAATCCAACGACATGACATTTACATGGCTGCGCGCACGCACACACAAACAACGCGCTTCACTAACAACCGTGTGCGTTCCAATGGTGGCCAATGTTTAACGTATATTTTGAGCTTGACATTTGTTTTTTTGAATGGAATGTACAGATTTTTGAAAATGAAAACACTGCAATTTTAAAATGAACACAATTTTTTGAAGATAAAATTTTCAAAAATCGAATCAAAAAGCGGTTTTTGGTTACACCAGGAAAATACATAAAAAGTATGAACAGCCGCTGCTTGTCGTCATTCCATCGATGTGCTGGTGATGCACAGAACGCACCCGAACGAGTTGCTCAGTTCCGTTTTGCTTGCATTTTCAAACTGTCAAATGTGAGCAACAACAAAACAATCAAAATAAAAACTATGTACGCGATGAAAAAAAAAATTAAAAACGAAGGAACGCTTCAGCACCAAGCCAAAATACAATCAGAGTGAACATGGATTTATTCCACGGTTTATTGAACATTTTCAATTGTGATTCAACTCGAACGAACTGATTTTCCAGTGGTTATTGGTGAAAATATTCAAGTTGTACGGTTTGAATGGTTTTAATTGAGGGTGGAACAGTGTAAATAAGAGGACAGAAAAAACGATATATGTACGGTGGTGAGAGAGATCCTGAAAACCAGTTATCTCACATTCGTAAAGCGAATCATTAGTGTGGTTTTTCTATACACTAACGATAGAATAATATGTCGCAAGCTGTACCACCAGTACATTCGAGGCGACCACGGCCAGAGATGAATCAAAATAATGCTAACGAACCAATTACAGCGGCCAGATTCGGTGAAACCGAATGGGAGGCTCGCGATGTACGTGTACCAAATGCAATGCTCTTAAATGGTGTCTGTGCCACGAAATGAACTAATCTTTGTTGTCATTCTTTTGTTGTTGTTATTTTATTCAGTCACAAAGACAGCGGGAGTTGGAGGAGGCGAGAGCGCGTGCATCTCAAATGGAAAAAACCATGAAGTGGTGGTAAGTTAAAGGGAATGCCCCAGTTTCGATTTTGTTCTGTAAATAATTGTTTATTGGAATTACTTTTTTTTTCGTGCTCAGGTCTGATTGTACTGCAAACTGGCGTGAAAAATGGTCAAAGGTTCGTTGTTCAACTTTTTTCATTATTTTTTTTTCAATTTCTTCGACTAAATAACAAAAATTTGAATCAATTCCAGGTACGAAATGAGCGAAACAAAGCTCGCGATGAAGCGAAGCAACTACGAACTAGTCTTGAAGCCGCTATAAAAGAGTCAAACTCATATAAACGAGAGAAAAATGAGCTCGAACTACAGATAAACCAATTGAAAAAGGAGATGGAAAAGGTGCATTTACTTATGATGAAGCACGCGGGCCAATTCAATGGCAATAGCGAAGAGAACGAACGAGATGGTCGTGACAATTCCAATTGTTCGCCAGACATCTCATCGGATGGTCTCAAAAATGTAAACAGTGAAGATGGTTTAGTCACAAACTCTAAGTCACAGGATCACAATGAGAAACGCGATACCGAAATCGAAGAGTATGTTCTACAAGGTGCCGTTCCAAAGCATGTCATCGAATCATTGAGAAATGAAGGTATGAACGGTGAATTTTCGTGACAAAATTGTACAATTTTAATGTATATTCGTTCCAATTTCATAGAAGATCGAAGAAATAGTGCCGAGGAACGAAGGCTTATCCAACAATTGTCCAAGGATGATTTTGAAGAAGAATGTCTGATGCAACAGATCTCCATGTTACAACTCAAACTAGACGAAAGCCGTAAGAGTGTACAAACCGAACGAGAGTAAGTATTTAAAAGAAACACACACGGAATGTAAATAGCCAACGTTAACCGAAATGTTGACCGTTCACAGCGAAAAGAATAATTTGTATAAAACAATTGAAAAATTGACGAGCGAACTGGAGGATATCAAGGAGAAATATGAAGAAATTCGGTCTGCCAAACAGGAAGCGGTTCGTGAACTACTCACGTTGCAAGAACAACACAAAGCCGAACTGAGAATTCTCACCAATTCACAAATCGAAGAAGCTAATGCTCGCGAAAATTTGGAACGTAAACTATGTGAACTTCGAGCTGAGGTGAGGATTTTGTTATTTTTTTTTTTAACCTTTTCTTTTGGAATTTGAAATTTGTTTTAATAAAAAAATATTGACGTCTATGCAGCTCGAACGCTTGCAAGCTGAAAATGCAGCTGAATGGGGCAAACGAGAACGCATCGAATCCGATAAACTGGCACTTGAACGAGATAACAAAAAGTTGCGTAATGAAGTTCGAGATTTGCAGGCAAGTTGAACGGATTATTTAGCTTTAGATAATAGAAAAATGGAGTTTTAATGGAAAAAATTGTGACGATTAGGATCGAGCTGATCGACGTGGACGACCAATTCCAAGTAATAATGATGCTGAAATGCGTAGTTTTCAACAGGAAATCATGGATAAAAATAAGGTAAAAACCAACGAAATGGATCATTTGAACAAAGAAAGTGTGTTTTTGGCATTTTACTTAATCCAAAATTTCGATTTCGTAGGAAATATTCGAATTGCGACATTCGCACAACAAGTTCAAGAAAATGCTTGCTGAAACCAATACCGAGCTGGGTCACGCGGTGCGACGTGCCGAACAGTATGAAAATGAAGTGAAACGGTTACGAGCACGTGTCGAAGAACTGAAACATGAGTTGGCTGGAGCTGAAGACGAAATAGACAGTCTTCAGGCGCAAATGCAACATTTACAAACGAGGTAAGAGCGAAACTGTTGCTGCACATTTTGTACATATACAAACAAGAAAAAAAGTGTTACATAAAACAAAATCAAAATGAAATTAATGAAACGAATTAACTTTCACTTAATCGGACGCTGCTTTTTTGGCTGCTTATTACTCATAATTTAATCCAATGAAAATACACAATAAATTTTGAATCACGTGTTAAACGCACATGCACACATCATACGAACACTTTGCCACCGGTGTGCTGTGAATGATAGAAATTCAATAAGTCCAAAGCATCATTCAAGCTCAAAGCCGAATTATCCGCTCGAATGCAAACCGAACATAAATGATTTGCGACAATTGTTTGATGAAAACTCGCGGGCCGATAATAAGAAAAGCCATCGGCATTCGGCAATTTATACCGATGCGAAGCATACATCGTTGGATGAAAGCATATTCGATTATAAGAACGGTGGTGGAGGCGGCGGTGGTGGTGGTGGTGGTATTTATCATCAGTCACAGTCAATTGTGATGGCTGCCATACCATTGTCACGTCATTCGGATTTCGAGCGAGTTAAGCAAAAGTTCGACAAGCCAATCTCATCACATTCACCGTCATCGTCGACGCGTAACGGCAAGAAAGCCCGCAATTTCAGTAGTTTTCTGAAGTTTAGCAACAAACGCGGTGACTCGATCCCATCGTCAAACTGTGACATTTCACAAACACAAAACAATAAATTACCAAACAATTCAAAATTAACCGAATCGATTGATTCCGTTGACAGCACCAAAGCCATAGCTGGTGACAGTTTGAGCAATAAAAAAATCGATGCATACATGCACAGTAGCATTAATATCGACGGACTCAAAGTGTCCGACGACGAGGAAGTAAGTATTGCGACAACAGACAATCTTTAATGGCCATCGGTTTATAAATATGTGTGTATTTAAAACAAACTTTTGCGACACTTTCTCTCTCTCTCTCTTTCTCTCGTTGTATTTGTTTTCTTCTTTTTTTTTCAAATCAGTGTGCCGTGCAGAGACCAATGAAGGCTACCAAAAGATGGTTGTTATATTTGATTGCATGCTTTGTTTTGTTTTTTTTTTATTGAAAAAGAAATCCGCGTTTCGATTAACGAGCATCATCATTTCGAATTTTCAGTTTATTATTCAAAATTCTCATTTCGAATAGCCACTTGCGATTATTGTGTGTGTGTATTTGTTATATTTAAATCGTCGCTTTTATGTTTTTTGGCATTGTTGCAATCAATGGCGTAGATGTTTTAATTTGAAATTTTCATTAGCCATTTCCAAATAAGGAACCAATTGATACACAAAATTATATCGAACAATCAAAATTTCACTAGCAATTAGAAAAGTATCGTTGAGTCGATCGTTTTTGATTGAATGTAAACCAAAACAAAATTGCTCATTATTTGATTTTTCTTTCTTTCTCTCCCTCGAATTGCAGGCACCGTAGTCACGAGCCCAAGGATATTTTGTCGGGAAACGAAGAAACAAGTGATGACTGAACGACATTACCAATCCCTCCGTCGCCGCTGCTCAAACTGGCAAACACAATCTTCTTGCATTATTTTTCATTTAATTAAGTACTTCCAAGTAGAACCATCGACAATTCATTTTCGTTGTTTTTTTTTCTTGCCTATTAAAACATTAGTCATATTTTTCATTGCTAGTAACAGTCTCACTTTGATTCTTATGCCAAAACTGAATCGCTAGCCAACTTAAATAACGATAACTCATTTTTTTTTATTTCATTTTTTAACTTGACTGAACGTAGTTCGACATCGATGTATTGCATAAAACATTGTATTTGAACACATATTTGTGGTGCATTTTTGATTTAGTCTTTTCATCGGGCTCATTCCAAAGGGCTTTCCACTCAAAAAAAGAAGTCGAACACAAAATGATCTATCTCCTCTAGTGCATGATTAACTTAATTGTTTAGCTTATTAAGTCATTCTATTGTGATTTCGCGACTTTTTTTAAGATTCAATTCATACTCTCTAATCAAAGTCAGCGTCGAATACGGCGTGCGCGCTTGGAAACCTATTTTTTTTACTCTCATCACAAAATTCATTTCATTAAAAAACAACAACAATGTTTGATTTATTGTCCTATATTGTGGAAATATACGGGGAAAAAATAACAACATTTTCTCGTCGTAGACAACTAACAGCGCCAATTTGTTGCGGCGAAATATTACAAATTGTACCAAAATGTAATTTTATGATTAAACATTGAAATTTAACAGATTACCACGGTCTTTTTTTTATAACTCTATCAATGCAATATTTCAGAATGTCTTTGAAAATATTTTTCACGAGAGTAAATAGTAATAACTATACAGTATAACTACTCTCTTTGTTTTGTCGACAAAAACTGAACTGACAAACCAGTTTTTGTTACAGGAAAACTTATTCAAATTGGAAAAATGCGCCACAGCTTTCTTCCCATTGATAATAAAGGGGGTTTCCAAAGTTAGACCCTTTTAACAAACATATCGCTTCAGAATATCGAATGAATCGGCATTTTTGAAAAACAAACACTCTTATAAACATACCACATTCATTAGAATAAATATCGTATTACTTACCAAGTGCAGCTTTTCCCCAACAATTTTACTTCAATTCCCCAAATTTGAGCCTTATTACCTTCAAGTGTTATGTGCTTTGTGAATACCGTCGAAAATTTTTTGCTTTAGACTCTAGTTGATATCGCAAACTATTCTTCACACGTGCTACCAAATTTCAGCGAAACCGAAGAAAAAAGTTGTGCAAAAATGACGTATAAACACCGAAATTTGATACCATGAATTTGGTATGTTTTATATTTGTAAATGAAATTTTACATCTGTTACAACGTTCTTAAAAATGCTTGCGTTTCTGTGAGCTTATCATTACATATTTGTTTTGTTGTTTGGTTTACTTTTCTATAATGCATTTGGCTAACTGTTTCCAATTAAAGATTGATCATCTCTAATTAAATTAGTTACGCTTCGAACAAATAGAGATTAAATTTTGGCAGTTTTGTCGATGAACATGGTACGTACTTCATTATCATAAATCATGTGGTGCTTGTGTGTGTGTGTGTGTGTGGGTGCATGACTGTGCTGTATGTGACTGGTAAATCATAGATTGGGGCCAAAATAAGTACATACAATCAAAGTTAATTTCGAGTTTCTTTTTCTTCATCTTCATTTTAAGTAAATCATTTTCAATGTTAGCAGTTCAAGGAATTCGATAATCTTCTCTCTCGTTTATGGAACAATTCAAGCATAAATACTATTAGTTCGTTTAAAAAAAATGTTGTTATTTAGAAAAAAAAATGCTCTCCTTAATTTCAAATGATACAAGGTGAATTGTATGGGTTTGGTTGTTTTTGTTGTTTAGCATTTTCCGTTAGTTGGTTGCTTTGGTCGACAGATTTTGCTGCGGCCATTCGAACCATAAACAATGTTACATGAAAACGTGAAGTAGCCACAAGTCGAACTCTTTGTATAGTAAGTTGATTCGAATTTCTTATCATCGGTTGGTGTTGCTTTTGCATTATCTAAACTACCGCTAACGGACTTCGTAACGGTTACATAAATGTCTGGTTTGACGTCAACCTTGGTTTCCTCGTTGCCCAGTTGATTTTTCGATGTGAGATTGTGTTTTTGTCGTTTTTCTTCAATTTTTCCTTTAAATCCATCCGGAACAATTTCACTGCGAACGGCTGGCATGCGAACAAGTTTGGTGGTTTTTGATTTTGGTGTTGCTTCGGTTGTACTAACGGTTTCCTTTGATTTACCTGACGTTGCATCCAATACGGTTCGTTGTGGCAATTCAACTTGCATGCGACTTGATTTGGTGTTTTGCTTATTCGTTTCGTTTTTCTTTTCGCCATTTTCATAATCACCATCATATTCGTCTCCTCCTTCATCGGCATTGTAATCTTCATCCTCTAGCTCTGATTCAGTATCAGGTGTTGGTTCCGGGGCAAATGCTGTCAAAACCAAATTTTAATCAATTAAATGAAAATGCAAGTTTAGATTTTGAATCGCACAATGTGCGCCTTACATGTTTGCTTTGGCTTCGATCCAATGTCATTTATGTTGGCAATATCAGAAACGGGTACACTTGTAACCGCATCACGATTAGATCTACTGAATTGACCAATCGATTGGAAGAGTTTTTTGCTCTTTTCACGATACGATGTGACTTGCTCCTTGGTACCGGAAGCTGCTTGAGCTGCACCATGGTATGAAATTCCATATCTGAAAGTAAACAATTTTTTTTTCTCATTTCATCAATGAAGGTAAGTTGAAGTTCGTGGATCTCTTCAAAATGTGACCATACTTGAAGTTTCCTTGAATTTGTGACTGGCTCTGTCCCGAATGTACTCCGGATTGTGCTGAAGCTTGACCACCACCGTTGAAAATGTTTGATCCTTGACTATTGCTAGCACTTTCTGGTTTGAAACCGATTTGCGCTTGTGAGGATGTTTGACCTGTTCAAATTCGAGCATCGCGTTTAGTTTTAGTGACAATGACACCGTTTCACAGAACGACAGTGGCAAAAATTATGCAATAACCACAATGTGCGATGCATTTTACCTGGACCACTGCTTTGTGCGTCGGCTAAACCGCCTTTCTCATTGGCCGTCACTTCTGATTGACTTGAATGTTGCAAACCCGATGTTTGACCACTGGCTGATGTGCCTCCGGTTTTTTCATCTACCTGAACTTGTGCTTGAGCTTGTGACTTTCCACCCGAACCTTGTGACGAACTCAATGCTCCGTCTTTGTTACCAGATACCTTTTGAAATGGGACAAATGTGTTGTTCATTGCTCATGACCACGCAATTATTGAATATATGCTTTGCTTACTTGAGCTTGAGCTGAACGATCCTTGTCGGCTGTTTGAGCTGATGCAGAGAATGAACCACTTCCACTGTAAGTACCTTGAACATTTGTTTGTGCCGTGCCACCGTTCTTTGTTCCTTGAGCACTAGAGACTATTTCACCGTTTTTAATCGATGATTCGGCTTGTGAGAATCCATCTTCTTCTCCGCCTGATGCACCGCCGCTGCTAGTTTCACTATCTCCCAATCCCGTACCCAATCCTGAAGTTGTGCCACCTGAAACATAATTCGCTGGCACACCTTGTCCGGTTTGGGCTGCTGTGCTATCAATAGCACTATGGTGAATGGAGAAGCGAATGTAAAACGTTTGTCTCCCAAATCGATTTCAGTTGGCATTGAATTAAAAGATTCATTTACCCTGGATAACCAGTTCGATATCCAACTTGTCCAGTGTATCCTGGTGTTTGGTATGTTGGCACTCCGCCATAGCCGCCAGTCGATGGTGTTGGATATTGTTGTGGTAAATAACCGGCACCACCTGTTGTTGGTTGTGATAATTGACCTAGAAGCGGGAAAATGTTCATGCATTCATTTGAATTTGGCATAAGTGTGCGGAGAAATATTGTTACCTTGACCAATTCCTTGAGATTGTCCGCCAGTTCCTTGTGGATAGACTGCTTGATTTGGACCTAAAATTTCAATAAAATTGCAAAATTCATTAGAAATGCATATTTCTTAGTTGAACTATAGTTAAAATCATATTCTTTTTTACGTACTTGGAACATATCCGATTGGGTATTGAGCTTGACCACCTGATTGCGTGTATCCGCCGGATGCAATTGTGCCACTACCAGCACCACCAGTGCCAGTACCTGCTCCTCCAGTTGTTTGAGTGATTCCAGGCTGTTGGTAGACACCTGTTGGAGTCAATGAAGATGGATATTGTTGTCCTCCACCACTTTGAATCGGTTGATAAGTGGGTTGGTATTGACCAGATGGAACGCCGCCTTGTGGAAATTGACTTGTTGGAATGCCTCCTTGTGGATATTGACCGGTTTGTGATCCTGCTTGAGTGGAAATTTGCCCTAGAATGATCACATTCAGTGTAAGTATCGCAATTTTTTGTTTCTTTCCACTACCATTAATTTTAAGACAAAGTGTTTTTTTTTTATTAATAAGAAAAGTTTGATTTTTACCTGATGGCAATGAAGTTGGAGCACCACCACCTTGTGGATAAGCTCCTGGTTGTGATTGAGCTAAATGATTAAATAAAAAATTAAAATATCATGTGTGGCTTTCTATATTTTTTTCTTCTGCATTAAAAAAAAAATCTTACTTGGAATGTAAGAAGGACCTAATGAACCAGCACCAGTTGGAGTTTGACCTGTAACAATCATAAATGATTTATCATAAATACTTTCAAAAAAGCTCAATTTGTGTTTCGAAAAATTCAACATATATTGTCATTATATTACCTGTACCTTGTTGGTATGGCAAGAAACCCGGTTGAGTTTGTCCTGCAAAAAGTATATTAGAGAATTAATGATTGAAATCGGAATGAAAATACTTCTAAAGCTAAAAGAACTTTTAACTTAGAAGAATACTTTTAAAGAACGTAAAAATTACCTGGTGAAATAACTTGTGAGCCTGATGGAATTTGAGATCCAGAAGTTGTTGGATATTGAGCATAGCCTCCTGGCAATTGACCTAAAACAAGTAGATAATCATAATGATAATTGAATTCTTTTTAAATGCAAAATTTATTGACTCAATCAATCAAGTACCTTGTGGCAATGTTCCTGGCAATGTTCCTGCAAAAGATAATTTTCACGTAAATTAATTCATATTCAATATTTGGAGTCATCTTCATTTTGATTAAATATTCATATAATTCCATCAAATTGCAAATACCTTGAGTGTGTGCCGGAATTTGTGCTGTGCCGCCTTGTGGGAATTGACCAGCTCCACCCTGTGTATGTGTTGGCTGTTGTTGAACTATAGAAATATAGAAATTCAAAAATTATTAGTTTTTTTTTATTTTCAACAATCTTTAAGTTGTTGAAATATTGAAATAAAGAAATTGATAATAGACTTACTTGGAGTTCCTGATGGATATTGCCCGCCTGTTGTTTGAGGCAATGGACCACTAACGAATGCACCACTTTGACTAGCAGCACCAGCACCAGCTGATATTGTGCCTATTTCGAATAATTGTGATCACTAGTCTTATATACCAATATCGAATCCATTTAGTATTTATTACATACCTGGTGAAGTAGGTAAACCACCAGCCTGTGGATAAACACCTGCAGGCAGTCCACCTTGCGGATACTGACCCGATGGAATTACGGTTTGTGGTAATTGACTTGTCGGAACACCTCCTTGAGGATATTGAACAGATGGAATACCTCCTTGTGGCAATTGACTTGATGGAACACCGCCTTGTGGATAGACTGTTTGTGATGGGCCTGACATTTCAATAAAATCATGCCATTTAAAAAAAAATCATATTTCATAGTTGATGAGTATGAGTATGAGTGATCATTTTTACGTACTTGGAACATATCCGGTTGGGTATTGAGCTGTGCCAACACCGGTTCCAATAGGTGCTCCTCCGGTTGGTTGAGTGATTCCAGGCTGTTGGTAGACACCTGTGGGAGCCAATGGAGATGGGTATTGTTGTGCACCACCACTTTGAATCGGTTGGTAAGTGGGTTGATATGGAGCAGATGAAACACCGCCCTGTGGCAATTGACCTGATGGAACGCCTCCTTGTGGATATTGGCCCGCTTGTGATCCTGCTTGAGTGGAAATTTGTCCTAAAATAACCACATTCAGTGTAAGTATCGCAATTTTTCATTTGTTTTCACTACCAATATTTCTAAGTTAGTTAGAAAAAAATGTTTTTTATTAGTAGGAAACTACGGCTGCTAGTGTCCTGCTGGTGTCAAGTCACATAATACTAAACGCATCCATTCTTAATAGGGGAACAATGAAAAATTAATGGGTGCGTTTAATATTATGCAGCATTTAAGTGCATTTACGTTTAACACTAGCAGCCGTAGGTAGGAAAAGTTTGATTTCTACCTGCTGGAAATGAACTTGGAGCACCACCAGTTCCAGTAGCTGCTCCTCCTGTTGGTTGATTTATTCCAGCCTGTTGGTAGACACCTGTTGGAGTCAATGGAGATGGGAATTGTTGTCCGCCAAAACCTCGAGTCGGTTGATAAGTGGATGGGTATTGAACGCTGGGTGTTCCTGCTTGAGTAGGAATTTGTCCTAAAACAGTCACATTTAGTGTAAGTATAGCAAATTTATTATTTGTTCGTTTGTCTTTTTTTCAGTTTCTACCTGCTGGAAATGAACTTGGAGCACCCTGTGGATAAGCTCCTGGTTGTGGTTGACCTAATTGATTAAATACGCAATTAATAAATATCCTGTGTTGCTTCATATTTTCTATGAAAAAATCTTTTTCATTGAAAATAACTTTTTTACTTGTAATGTATGAGGGACCCAATGAACCAGCACCAGTTGGAGTTTGACCTGTAACAAACGAGATGATTTATTATAAACACTTTAAAGAAATTGGCTCAATTTGCGTTTTAAAAAATTTGACATATATTGTCATTGCATTACCTGCACCTTGTTCGTATGGCAAAGGACCCGGTTGAGTTTGTCCTGCGGAAAGTATTTTCATCGTGATAAAATAATGATTCGGAATGAAATTGTTACAGAAAGTCCATTGGAAGTGAATATTACCTGGTGAAATAACTTGTGAGCCTGATGGAATTTGAGATCCTGAAGTTGTTGGGTATTGAGCATAACCGCCTTGTGGCAATTGGCTTGTTGGAACGCTTTGTGGGAATTGACTTGATGGCGTTCCTATTTGTGGTTGTATATATTTTGATGGCTGACCACTCGATTCAATCGCATCTCTCATTTGGTCTGCCGTCAAGCTTTGTCCCGGTCGCAATGTGTCACATCTGACTAAACATAAGCCGGGTGGTAATTTGAATACATTTCTTAGACCATCAAGAGCATCTGTGGCTGACGGTGCGCCTGAAGGGCCGCTGGATCCATTTTCACCGTTTGTATATCCCGGTCTATGTGTTTTACCATATGCGTCGGCCGGTTGTTTTCGTGATTGATCAATGGGCTGCAAACCAGTACCAGTAGTAGGCGATCTTGAAGGTGTATCGTAAGCGCCACTACGAATTGGCTGTGTTCTACCTGAAGATGAAGTATCTGGTGAACCACCAGCACCACCGCCGTTTATTTGGCTATAGCTTGGCAAGTTGGATCCAGGAGCTCTGTTTGAAGGTGAACGGCCATTTGTTGTCGATGTGCCATCGTGTGATGAGCCAAATCCTGTTGGTGCACCTGGTTGACCACCTCCACTTGTTCCAGCATCTGGAACGTTTGAGCCTGTCTTTCTTCCCATCAAAATCGATGGGCTGCCGCCCGTAGTATCAATTTGCCAACCTGATGGCCTACCATTGGTGATTGGCCTATTCAAGAATGATGTGCTACCCAGGTTTGATGGAGTTTTTCCATTGTGACCATGTACACCTGTTTGATCGCTAGCGGTTGGACTGGAAAAACCATTGTTTCCAAAAGCTCCGGGCTGTTGTGCATCTAATCCCGATGGAAAAACATGGTTGTATGCATCTTTTATTCTGTCAGATGGCGAACGACTGCTTGCAGGGCCGAAACCTTTTTTTGAAATCATAATTTGGTCATTTTTGTTGTATTATTTTCTTAGTATATGATAAATTGTACCTCGACTATCATATCCGCTTGGGCCCAGAGCTGATCCTCCAACAATTGGTCTTCCATAAATATCATAACCGGTGGCACTTCCGGGTTGTTGTACACCGGATGATGTTTGACTTTGTATTGGCAATCCATGTGATGAACCACTCGCGCTTCTCAACGGATCTGGACCAGGGCCACCGCCCACACCGCCAGCACCACCTTTAAATAGACAATAGCATTGTCAAAATAATGTCGTTGATTTGTTTTGCCAGGAAATGTTTGCAATTGCTTGTTACTTACCGTGCGAGTATCCACCTTCACTGCCGTAACATCCTTCGCATCCACTACCAGACGATTGACTTTGCGCTTGTCCCATCCCATTTGAGCCAGCTGAATCAAAGCAAACATATTTAAAGATTGTACGTTTTATCACTGCAACAAAAAAATGAACACAATTTACTCACACACAGACGCTCGCGAACCGTATCTTGTAATTTCAGCATCAGCTTTACCTTCCGTTTGTGAATCACCAAAATTCAGGTACTGTGATTGAGTTTGCCCGGTTCGGCTGTTGAAACGAAAAAAATGAGGGAATTCACATGAGATAAATTGCACATAGTGGCAAGGAATCGGATTCACAAGTCTTATTTACCTAGCTCGTTTAATACGTTGAGATGCTTGTTCGGAATCATCATTTGATCCCTAAAAATAATCGATGATTTTTTTGAGAAAAAATTCCGTACGAAACCATCAAAATAAACAGACAAATCAGAAAAAATAGAAAAGAAAATGGAAAACTATTCACTTTTCATTCAAATTGTTGAGTTAAATTTGAAAAAGTGCAAGAATATTTCTATAAATGGTCATACCTGTGGTGCACTTAGAGCCAAATCGGCTAAAAGGGCTATACACAATATAGATAGAACCCATAAAATGGGTTTCATTCTGCCTGCAAGAAGAAAACGATGAAATAAAAACAACCATTATCAAACATCAAATACACGCTGAATAAAAATGGACCAAACGATGGAACGAAAATTGAGAATTTTGCACCGGAAAAGCAACGTTTTAAAACATGATCGAAAAACCAAAAAAAAACAAGGTTGAACTTTTATAGCAATGACAACATCAATTTTATAATGAAATTCTCATCTTAAACGTATATAACATATTTAATGATCACACACACACACGCGCACAAAAAGTCGTTTGAATGATTTTAAATGAGCCGCTGTCTGTTGTTATCACTCTTGATTGAATGGAGTTTCGTAAAAATCGCTGTAAAGTGATTTCATTCAAATACGACGAACAAAAAAAATGGAAATACATCATGTATATTTCTGTCACTATGTTCTGTGTGTGACTATGCCATTTTTTTTCTTTTGGAAATGTCGTTTTCACTTCCACTCGGTCGCTCGAAATTTTTTTGATTAGTTTACATGGTCGAAACCGATGAACGTCTTTCTACATACGACCGATTAGAAACTAGAATCTATTTTTGAATAGCACTTCCTTGAAACCATCATAAAATAAAACACGCAAACGAACTTCACCATTCATTCATTCCATTTGAAATTCGAATATTGCCAAAAAAAATGTAGTCATAACCGCCACATTCCTTTGAAAAGGCTTTAAGGTTATGCGATTAAAGATATTGTTATCACTTTTTTTTCTTGTTTTTATTGGAGCCGAAATTTTGCTCGGCAAAAATTCAACATGACCAGATGATTGAAATATTATTAATTCGCACAAAATTTGACCTAATTCGCTTCGTTTGCATGAAAATTTATTGACATTGTGAAAATAGTTGAAATTTAACATCCACACAATATCGTTTTGCCAATGTTCTACATAATTCCATTTGATCAATTAGGTTCCACCAGACCACAAACGTGCAAGATTCGCACATGAAAACAAAAAAAAAATCAACAACATCTACGATGAGATCTCATTCTTACCAATATTTTAAATGCAACGCTTGCAAATGATTAATCACACGACAAATATCTTATCGAATTAATTCAATTTTTAACACTTTCAATTGAAAAATAAACACTTTGTATTGTTCTTTTTTCTTTCCTTTTATTCACGCCTGCATCAAGTATTGATTAGCGTTTGATTTCTGTTTTTCTCTCCTTCTTTCCAATATGTATATATTTCGCCCTTTTATTCGCGTAACAACGAACACGCACTTTCAATATGAATATCTGATTGAATCGCGCCTAACGACGAACGGCGACAACCGTTCATGTGGAGTGTTCACGATCAAATGATTGTTCGATCGACGGAATAACATAGAATATTCTTTTGGATGAGAACAGACCGTTCACACCAACGACAAAATAGCAACAACAGAATAGCAATATATGTGGTAGGGAATGAAAGAAAAACCAGCAGCAGCAACAGCAACGACCCGCGCCTCATAAAACGGCAACTACATAGCATAAACAAAATTTTATTAACGAAAAAACGAAGCGTTCGACATTTGACCCATTTCAAAACAGCAATGCTTTGACTCGACGATGATACTTCTATGAGTCTGTCGAAGTGATGCTGCTGCTGCTGCTGCTGCTGCTCTTGTACACTCGATTAACATTGTGTGGCTGAAGTCGGTGTGTGTTGAAAATGGATGTATAACAGTCGCACTTCACACATCATCACGCATTATCATTGAACACTTTTTATACGAAATCATTTTACATTTGGTCCGTATGTGGGAATTAAATCATCTCTCATCATATCAATTTTATTTTCTTCCATTGTGATCGAGAGGAATTGCTCGTGAATTCACACTGGAAATGGGATGATTGGATTTTTTTGTTGTTGTTGTTTTGAAATGTGAAAAACAATAAAAAAAAGCGAACATTTCGAAAATCCTTTGGAATTTCAAATAAACTCCGAAAATATATCGACGGCCGTTTCATCTCAATTCAAATCGACTTTGATGTTTCAAACCGAAAGGAACCGTTCGGCCGTTCAATTTAGTGTGTGTTTATTTTCACGTTTAGTTCCAAAGAATTCGAACGAGCAATATATCAATTGTGAACTGGTCGCTGCCTTCTATATCAGATATCAGCCAGTTTCTGTCGATTTAATGCATTTGAATGGAACATTTTTAATTAGCTACTAACGATTGTCCATCAACTGAACCATTAACAGTTGCAAAACAATTTTCTCACTTGGGCCACATACGGACGCACATTTGTGTGATCAAATGAGCGAGCGAGCGCATGAGCGCGGCAACACAACAATATTTACGCCCCGACAAACCACTGGCAATTTTAAGACAAACGAAAATTTGTGTTTTTTGATCTATTCAAATGGCGAAAATACAAGAGCCAGAGCGAGAAATCTCATTGCAACTAATTACCACACAAAATAATTGAACAGCGAATCGATGTGCAGCGAGAAAAAAGTCCATTGTGAGTGAAAAAGAGACACAAACTATCGCTATTGACATGGTTTCGATTAAATTGTATACAGTATTTTTGCGAATGTGTTTGCAATTTATAGCTGATACTGGCGAATATTCAGAATTAATCATTTTGATTTTGAGCTAAGAGAGTGAGAACGCTTACGCGCGCAATGAAATTGAAGAAGAGAGAGAGAGAGACAGACAGACTTGAATGGAATACACATTCCAACAAAAATGAAAACAATAAAATAGCTCGACTAAAATGATTGCAAAGAAGAAGAAGAAGAAAAACTGCTGCAGCAATGTTATCATTAAGAATAATCTCATTGGAGCATAGAAGAATGAATGAGGCAGCAGTGAAACGATGCAAAAACAAAGCATGACATAACAAAACACGACAAAATGAAAGACGCAACGGAATAATCAGTGTCAAGTCTTTTGTATCGATGCATCATTTTTGACGGTGCTCAAACAACCGGATGCAAAGATATCGATTCATTTTTCAAGTAATTTACCCACTGAAACAGCATCATTCCAACCGTTATTTTATTAACCGATATATGGATGTGAGCAGTATAGAATATATCGATACAAAGCATATTTCATATTTGACATCAAACGACTAATAAATATTGGCCTAAATTCATTTGAACACATCGACATACAATTCAAAAGATTGACAAAATTAATAGACTATTAATTGATTTTGAACAAAAAGAAAAAAAAAATATAAAGGGGTTGATTCAATCGAAACCTAACTGTGCCATCTTCACACTCAAGGGGGAAAAAAATGAACAATTCATTGACACTTCCATCTGAATCGAATCTATATCATATTTTGAGTATTCAATTCATCGGAAAGCCAGCACAACATAAAATGTCTACGCGCTACACTTTGTCAATTAAATGAATTTTATTGGATTATTTCTTTAAATTGAGAGTGAGTGCCTCGCAGCTCATTTCGTACTGATTTCAAATTATTGACCCTAGAAACATTGAAAACCAAGAGCATTTGACGCACACTTCGTGTCTCAGCCCATATCAACCATTTGAATCCAACACACACTATCAATAATGATATAGATGAGGCGCGCGCACACCCGCGCACCCGCGCAAGAGACAGAGATGGTACTGTTTGCTTCAAGCATTAATTTTCAATAACCAAAGTCTTTGTCCTAAACTGATATGCGCGCACTGAACGCACTTGAGATGAGTAGTTTTTTGTCCAAATTTTTGTTGACATTAATTAGTTTCAATTAGCCTCAATTACTTTGCTGTTCATCTCAGCGTTTGGTTTTTTTTCTGTCAATTTTTCATATAAATTCACTCCGCATATGATAAACTGCAGTTTATACATTGGATGGGCTGAGCTAAGTCGAGAGCGAGAGAGAAAGCATCGTCACATCATCCAGCATACATAAACGAAAGAAGAAAAAAAACATCACATTCTCGAGTGTTCCTTCACATTAATATCGTTGATTAATAAAAGAGCATGTTCAAAAACATTTTGAACTGTTTGATTGTGGTTATTGGCCACAACATGTATCGCGAGACGCGATGGGACAATTGCATAATATATAAAACGGCGTTTGACATTTATTTCGTGGCTTTTAATACTTTCATCATGGGTATTCGTTTGAGCATATGATACACGAACGGCGCTGTGAATTTTGAACTTTCATGCCTTATAATCGACTAATCAAGTGATCTCTGGTCGATTTAATTGATGGCCCCCACAGAAAAGATCCCATTTCATCATGGCCATGCAATACATTTTGATCAAATTATCTGCTACAATTTATGCAATTGCACAAATTGTTTTGTGATACAATGTTTGGCATCGCAATATGCCATTAAACGATTGATACATTCAGTTGAGATTGTTTTCTTCGGTTTGGCTTCATTTCAGTACATGTAGTAGACATGTGAAAACTTGAAATTTAAAGTTTTCGATAGGCAAACACAATGTGTGTATACTCACGGTTTGCTGGATAATTGCGGCCTTTTCTTCGTGCGGAATTTAGGTTTTTTTCTTCTACGTCGAATATTCAAAGATGAAAAATATTCCTTGTGAAAAAGGAGTTGTAATGAATCGGAAATGCCATACTACATTGTTTTTGGCTTTGTCTTCTTTCGTTTCTTTATTCATCGTAAAAAAAAAGTTGACTACAAAATTGAGAGTAAATACATACATTGTAATGTTTCCTTCTAAAATTTATCTGTAAAAAAGACCTCCTAAAGCTATTTTTTTTTTTGAAAAAACAACTAAAAACTATCAAACTTTGGCCTCATTGCCAAGCAGAATCAAAGCTCATAATCCAGGCTCAATTTTGTGTTTCGATACATGTTGCACACTTCAATCCAATTTACATACTAAAAAGAAATCTTATAACGACAAAAAAAAAACTAGAAAGACAAGAAAAAAAAAACTGTGAGATAATTTGCATCAAACTAATACCTAGGAAATGATGTTTCTCCTCTTTCCAAATACTTTAGGCCATATATAACTTTTTTCTCTCTCTTTTTCAATTGAATTCTCACACAATTATCCGAGATTTTAGATTATGGCTTAATAACTCTGTTTCAAATATGATAGATATAAAAATGGCCTAGATCGTCTATCGCTATTCAAATAAGAAAAATTTTTCAACCATTTTTTTTTCTCTGATTTTGTTTTGTCTTCTGCTAGAAATGCGAACATATTTCAAGTAAAGATAACTAGACTAATTATTAGCTAAAGTATCCAGAAAAAATATGCATTTGAATGAATCTAAAACAAATGCTTATAAATAACTTAGCATTTGTATTGCACCTCATCGGCCACACTGTATCCTCTGTCGACTAAATCATATTTAGCGTATACGTATCTACGTCTTATATTAAAATCAGAATATATATTTCCTTAACACTTTTTTTTCTTGTTTGAATTTGTTGCTCATTTCGTGCTTGATTTAAATGTTGATAAATACAATGTTAGACTAGAATATCTCATTTGATTTGAATTGTTTTTTTCTTCATTCTACGTACTAAAAAAAAGAAGAATTAATCTTAACACATTCCTTCACATCGTTGATCTATAGTGTCATCTGTTTATGATTCGTTGCTCAATTGTCATTCCTCAGGATGAAGGAAGAGCATTAAATGCTTTTTTATCTTAACATGATACAGAATTAATTTAGACGAATTTGATAAATCGATTTGAATATTTTCATACTGAATGTCCAAAAGCGACATCAAAAAGCGTGTGATTTGAATGTGATATATAACTAACCAAAAGAAAAATCTTACAAATTACAACTTAAACAAACAAAGTATCGTTCATATATCACATTTCATTATATATTTTTTTCATGCAGTTTTGATTGTGTCGAATTATTTGATCTCACAAAACAAAACAATTGTTGCTTTTCTTAAACTAATTAATGGCACTTTGGTTTTCAGCGGGTTGATTTAAGTTCAATGTACAACTTACGAGCTAAATTGCTTAAATTTATATTGGTCCATGCACTTTATTCGCAAATCGAAAAAAAGTCTCTCGTCGTTTCAGATAGTATTGTCATCGTCTTAATGATAAAGAAAAATTCGAGCTGGAAAACGGAAGACGAAACATACGGTTTCAAATTCGACCCTCGAACATGTGTATTTTTTTGTAGCAATGAACGATAGTGAGTGTCAACCATTTCATGCTCAACGAAAGATAATGTTCCTTTTTCCACTTCTTCCATAGCCCGTACATATCGTACATACGTCAGAAAAAAACGCATCTGATTCAACTTAACAACTACCAGTTACAAAAGAATTCATCACACAACCATTGTTGTGTACTGACTTGGTAATGAGATGGTTTTGTTCTCGTTGCTGGTGAGTTCCGATTTGTACTTGTGTTTCGGTGAGAAATCAACAGGTTTTTCTTGATAAAATTCAAATTGATCGGATTTCAATGCGGACGGTGACTGTGATCCGACTGTGCGTATGACACTGATTCGAGGATATGGTTCGATGGTTGCTTTTGCTTCGGTTAGATCGATGTAACTTTTCTTGGAACCGGCATCCAAAAAGATGCACTCTTGCGACGTTGCATTCGATTTCGCATTCACACATTCTATTGGTGTGTCACTGGTGGTGGCCATCTCCTTAATCTTCTTGAGAACAACGGAATGATTTCCATATGTTGTTAGTTTTTTCGATGTTTTCGATCGCATCGTCGGCTTGCTCTTCTCCTTGTCGGATTTCGAATGGTTTCGCATGCACGAAGACTCTTCGTGTTTGTAGAGATACGATTTCAAAGCGAATGCCTTACCGCATCGGCCACAAGTGTGTGGCTTAGTGTTTGAATGAGTCTGTATGTGAGCACGTAGATTTGATTTGTCAGCAAATGATTTCGTGCAAATTGAGCACTGGAACGGTTTTTCACCTAGAACAAACAACGGAAGCAAACGTTTGACTTTGATTGGCTTTATAAACACGACGAGCGATGGCAATAAATTTGGCTTAACTTACCGGTATGTGTGCGAATATGACCCTGCAACAGCCACGGACGAGAGAATCTCTTACCACAATGTGGACACTCGCATCCTTGATTGTGCACCTGTGTACATCGAAATGGATTTTATTTCATTAAATACCACTCAATTTGACCTGCATTCGTATTCAAAGTGCATCCAAACGCTTACTACTCACCTTAAGATGCATGCTATACGCTGGTATTGAGACATATACTAAAAAAAATACATAAATCAATCAATCAGCTTGAATTCACGGCACAAGATTCTGAGTAAATGCGAGATTATTTTTAAAACTTACCTTTGTCACAGTGTGGGCAGCGGCGAGCTTTTTTATCGAGTAACGAACGATGGGTTTGACGATGCCTGGCCAAATTCGATGATGTTGAGTACTTTTTGCCACACTCCGGGCACGTGTGAACATCATCTGTTCCACAATTACTGTTCATTGATTCCGTTTCGGATGCTAAGTCAGCGTTCATTTTCTCTCTCGCATTCACTTCGTCGACAATTGAACTCGATTTGATTTTTCGTCGACGATCACCATCATCATTACTCTCAGTTTCGCTGATCGAAAGCATACTGTCTTCGGTTTCGATGACCATTGCATTTGAATTGAATGGATTGACCGATTTCAACATGTTTTCCGAACTCTGCGATTGATAATGGAGTTTGCGTGACTTCCGTTTGTCGAATATTTTGTGCGAATAGTTGAATGTTGAGTCATCTTCGGATGATGAAAATGAACTTTGACGCTGCTCGCTAAATGCTGATTTAATTGATGCGGTGCTCGAGTCAGCAATTGATGTGTCCGTGTCCATTGATTGGCTGTGATTCGAATGTAATGCATATAAAAATGTTTTCTTATCTAAATATTCCATGTCGGACATGTATCCGGCGTCGCTGAGTAATTTTTGCGGTGAATTTGTATCGCTGGATGTGTCTGAAGCATCGGACGAATTACTTCGTTTCATCACAATCAATTCGGTCATTTGCAATGGACGATTGATTGTGTGCGGCGTTGCAGGTGCTATTGACTCTTCGCTTCTGATGTAATCCTTTATCGTTTGAATGTTGGTTGTGCTTAATTTGCCAGCCGCCAAAGTTACATCAGCCAACTGCGTCAAATTGTACAGCTCCTCTGGCACCGATGCCGCCTGATTAGCTGCGTCATGGATCATTTTTCAATGTTTTTTTCTTCTTCTTTCGTTTTGGCTCTCGATGCTGAAATGAAAACAAGCGAGAAAATGTTTCGGTTAAGAAAATTGAAGTAACACGAGAAAATAATAAAGAGCCAAAAGAATAAGAAAGCGAAAAGAAAAATTATGTTTTTCTTTCGAAATATTGTGTGTTTTGAAATGGAGTGCTGTTCCTCATCACGACTGATTTTTTTAACACCTCCGCATATATACTGAAACTGATAATTTATTACCTATTCCAATAGTGGCCTGAAGCCTATTTGATTGCGATGCATTTGAGTGTGCGGCGTGTGTGTGTGTGTGTGTATTGCGCGCGCGAGCAAGCTTCACCGTGTTTCACCCGATTAATATCCGGTCTAAATTTAGACCATTAAGTATATGTGTAGCCGTTAGTTTGAAGTGAATAAACAATGAAAAACTATAGAAAATCGTCGCATCGTTGCATACGGAACATTTTCTCCGTTGGTGATTTATTTATTTGCATGTTCAAAATGATACACACATCGAAAGAAAAGAACGTCACGTAATTCCGTCACCTCGCGCGCGTGTTTTCCCCCATATTCACACAATTTTACTTTGTTTGACTGAGATTCTCTATCTCTCCCATTACCAAGAGATAGACGAGAAACTACAGCCAATTGTCGATGGAATATGCCGGAAATCATGATGCCAGCGGAACGAGGAAAAAGTGCCAGCATGTGCACAATAAATTATATTACTTGTAGTTTTTGCGGGAAAAAAATATGCAATTTATTATGATAATTAATTTCAATTATACGTTTTGCATGTGTTTGTCTCATTCTGTCTCGTGGCGCGCAGAGAGAGCGCTTTCAAGTGGCTCAAATGAAACCGAAACGTGTGCTAACAAGTTTTGGCATTTAAATAACCCGATACACGCGCATCGAATGTACCAAATGAAAGAATCGTCAAGAAAATATGATTCGCCATGTGAAAATGCCGAAACGGAAAGAAAAAAAAAACATTTGGTTGTTATTTTTTCGTGTTCTTTTTCTTCTTTCTCGTTTTCCTTTTTGCTAAGTGAGAATCGAAGAAGAAACAACCTGCTGCATACGTCATCGGACCGAATGAGCTCTAAACAAATCATTTGGCACGTCGCCCAAATATTTTTCGATTGAATTTTCATTTTGTTCGATGATCATAATGTGTGTTTGTGTGTGTGTGTGTGTGTGCAAGCAAGCAAGCGCGGCATGAACATGAGTTTTCGGCTTTTTTACGTTTGGCCAACCCGATATGACACAAGCCACGCGCGCTTTCGAATCAACATCACACATCAATTTGAATACCAGAAGCGAATGCGAAAAAACAAACAGCAACCAAATACAAAACACACGACAAGCGGACAATGAAATGATAGAGAAATGGCATGGGTTTTCACACAAAGAAGCACCAAACATACGGTGCGAATGAATCAACGGTGGCGATAGCGGCAGCTGTGGCTGTAACAAGACACAACAAAGTAAAGAGCGTAGCTTTGAAACCGTTTGCGATGCTGATTTGTTGTCATGTGATGTGCAAATACTACGTGATTTTACACAGTGGAAAATGTGACACGTGAAAGGATTCGATGCGATCAACATCCGCCAGAACGGTGTACCGTATGGAAAATACGCAGACAATTTCATCATCTTTCGATTTCTTGCGTTCTCTTTTGCTCGCATTTCGCCGCTGCGAAGGAGCTTGATTTTCGACGGGAAAAAAAGTGCGTAGAAATACCACTGTCATTTGAGCATTGAGAGATTTAAATCCATCCGTGATGCATGGTAGCGTACGCGACAACGGGACTAAAATGAGAATAATGTTGAAAATATCGTGGAACGATGACATAAACATATGCATTGCACTTTATATGCACTCATTGAAGTAATAAACGAACATCCGTTCTAATGAGGCCAAAAGATTGTTTAGTCGCTCATGTAACTGTTGCTATGCCAGTAATTGCAACTGGAGAGGACGAAGAATCAAAGAAATACAGAAAAAAATAAAAAAAAATACAACGAAGCAAGCAACGGTACAGGAGTTGAAGTAACAGAGAAAAAAAAAGTCAAAGATGTGCACCATAAAAAACCAACCACATGTTTTTTTTCTTCTGTTGATCGTTTACGGTTTAGTTTTTGTTTCGGTCCGTCCAAAATGAGGGACGTGCGTACCTTACTGCGACTGAGAATATCGATGGTGCACGCAAGTTATCTGGAAAACATATCCGTGACTGCTGCATTTTGGATTTACGCATTGCATGCATTTTCAACAACTTTTTTTTCAGTTTCTGTAGACAATGATTCAGAGTGAATCGCATCCACATAAGCCCACACTAATTCCATCGTGAAAACTGTATGCTGCATAGAATTAATGCTGGATTCATATTGATTTATGTTTGATGGGAAAAACCAGTTTTGCTTTAAATCCATGAATCCATGCGGGCTATGATTGAAAAAGGAAATGCACGACGAAAAAAAAAGATAACGAGAAATTCAGTTGGGAAATTGTATAAAGCACGAAATCGAACTGTTTTAATATCATAAAAGCGCCGGATACATAAAACAAGTTAGAAGATGTTCACTTCGACCTAAAGTTTTGTCGAAATTACAACGAATCTGGAGAGATGTTTGGAAAATTGAATAATCGAATGTTCATTGTAATGAAATCCAATCGATTGGTTTGAATCGAAAAAGAGATTAGTTTGAATGCCATTCTTCGAATCCTTGTTTGGCCAAATGTTCATTCACACCTGAACAAACAAAGAAAGTTCAATGAGAGCCATGAATACGGATTCAAATTTCAAGCGAAATGACGGAATCACTAAAAAAAGAGATGATTGCATGGGTTCTTTGGGTTCTTTCATCGAATCCACAGCCAACCAATTAAAATATAATTAATCAGAAATAGCGTTTGAATAAATAAAAGTGAAAAGAAAAATATTATCAACAGAATGAATAAAAGAAAATGCAGATCATTCACCTTAAATGCCTGGGCGCCTGTCAAAAGTTCAGCAAAACGGTGTGTTATAATTTGATGCGGTGGTCGTTGGTCCAAGCGCTGATTTAATTTTTGTGCCGAATCAAATGGGAACAACACGAACAGCCACTGGCAAGATGTCGTTAACACTACGGTCAGGGTTGTTGTTGTTTGCACCACAATTCACGGAAAATTGCTCTTCACCGCTATAAATAATTTCCTGTCTTTATTCGTCGTCACTTCAAAAGTGAGTTTTTTTTTCGTTTTCTTTTTTCTTCTCTTCACTGTTTCTTTTATTTTATTTCTTTCTTTTCGGTTGTTTTGCCTGTTTCCGATGCAGTTAGCGCACGCTCACTACGTAAATCTGTTATATATAATTTTTTTTATTGTTTATTACGGTTATTTGAAAAAAATCGCCTCCTCACTTATTAAACATTCGAGCTGAATACAAAACATATTATTTTCAATGCAATTTAATTGCGCGTTTTTCTCTCTCGCTGTGCGATATATTTTTCCCGTTCAGATTTCGTTCCGTTCTGTTTTCATTTTGCTTCGTTCTCGGTGTGAAGAGCGAGAGAATTCGATTCATGTAATTTGCGTATCAAGTTTAAGCGGTATTTTCAATGACGAATTTGTATCTATAGAGCAAACACAAACTGCGCACACACACACGCACAATATCCGAAGCACAATGGACCAATGATAATACTAATTATCGGTGTGCGTATCTGAAATGATCGTTGTGAAAATGTCAAACAAATTCCGGAAAATCACTTTTGTTTCAACTTTCGTTTTTCTTCTTCTATTATTATTTGCGGAAAAAATTTAGTTGCACTTTCAATAACAATTCAATTTATTTTGACTGATTTAAAATACAACACCAGAAAAGAGTCGAAATAGAAACGGCTTGCTATTCTTTCTATTCAAACTTGTCACCGAACAATTTTCAAATCGCTTGAAATTGAATCAATTCTATTTTGTGGTTGTGAACGATGTGGATACTACGTTTTCACCGTACAATGGTTACTTATGAACTGATTTTTTAAATATATCCTTTGCGCATATTGACTTAAAGTCCATGGCTGTGCAAGCGCAAGGCACGCGTGCGTAGTTGAAAATCTTCGTCGTCGCCGTCTTCATCGTCGTCGTCTTTTACATCTGAATCGGTGTGTATTTTTCACTCTCACTGTTCTTCGCATCCATCCTCTAAAATGCCAAATGCACAAACACATGTGTTTTTATAAGGCCCGATCGAAAGAGAGAGAGAGAGAGAGAGAGAGAGAGAGAAGTTTTTCATTTTTCAGCCGTAAGGAATCACACATGTCGGCTGGTGGTGTATGATACCGTTTGTATACGTACAACACAAGGAAATCGGAGAACAAATGAGCGTTAGACTAATGGAGAGCAAGAGATATATTACGTTAGTCGCAACGCATATGAAAAACGTGCCGTTTAAAATGTAAAGACGACTGCGACGACGACGAAAAAAAAGCCAACAACAACTGAATCCTAGTGAGTTTGTGCACTATGAGTGCATGGCCACTTGGATTTGGAACAAACGCACGATAGGCATTGATAATCGTTGCATTGTTATATTCTAATTGGAGAATTGGTGACGGCAAACAAAGACACTATTCACTGGAAAATACTCATACATTCGGAAATTGGCATTCGCTCAACGACTTTTTCAACAGAATAATTCTCTTGTCATATGATTAACCGCTTTTTTTGGGGTGATCTCTTTCTCCGGTCACTTTCTTCTCATGACTAAGTGCTGATGATGATCAAGACATGATGTTTTTTTTTCTCGCGAAAACCGATGACTCGATGCTACTATCCTTAGATGCTTGTTTGCCATTCTATCGATATCCTATCAAGTATATGTGAATATTTGTTTTTTTTGTTGTTTGATGTACGGTTAGGTGTCTGCGTTTCAGTTGTGGCATTTTCCCTCACAGAGTGAAATCGAAGCGAAGCAAACCGCGAATGAACGTGAACGAACAAACCGAATGAACGCGCGCGCACACGCACACACACGCACCAAAGAACGAGAAAAAAAAGAAAGAAAAACCACGCCAAACCTTTTATTAATATTGTTACGTGAGTCTATTTTTAACGGCATGCCGCGTTTGTTGCTCTTCATGTTCTTCGAACATTATGAATCGTATCTGATGACTGTTCGATTGCTTCTTGGCAATTTATTATAAGTCGTAGTCGGCGCGAAAGAGAGTGTGCTTGCTCCTGCCTGTGTTTATTTGTATTCTCTCTTCTTCTTCTTCTTTTTCTTTTTTTTATTATTATTTCGTTTTTCTAGAATTAATTGCGTTGAAGATGAAAACATATGCTCTCGTGTCGATGAACATTACATGAGACGATGGTATATCCACGCGAAAGAGATGGAAATATGGGGAGCGTGCCTGCGAGAACGCCGTTATGCGCGCAATGCAATTACGCCGAAATCTTAAGAGAAACAAAAATAGTTTTTCAATTTTAATGTACTACTACAAATTGTCATTTGGTTTGTTGGTGTTGTATATTTAAATGGTCCATACAACACACGGTTGTTGTCTTTAGTGTGCCTTCTTACGTGAGGTCAATGAACATTGAGATTTTCTATTACACATCTGCACGCATTGGGTGTGTATGTGTGTGTGTCGCTCTCTCGGAAAAATCGCTACTCGCTCGTCAGTCATAAATCATACGATTTTTAACCGGCAACTTTTTTTTATCATCCTCATAGTTGTCTTCTCATATATTTTTTTCTCCCGTTGTCATGTCCGTTTCACGGTTCCGACAAATGCCAACAAATCAACTGCCAATGATCATCGTGATCACGGAATGAGTTATGCTACAAATAATTCTGTCTGTTTCGATGTGATGTTAAATTCGGAGAAATACGATTTGTCTCATCATCGGTGGTGAGTCATGAATCAGGTATTTTCTCTCTCTCGCTCTCGTTTTTCTCTACTCGAAGCGATGGAAATGCGATCTTGCAGTAATTAAATAGCAATCGTTTGATCGCATTTCCACCGAATGACTTATAGGATGAACTACGAATGTGCGCATCCAAACGCCATCCATTCAGTTCGGTTCGGATCAGTCACAATTCAAACGGCATCAACATTAATTTTCCGCGGCGCATCATGTACCCTTGAATTAACGACCGCGCTTCACATCAGTTGTCTTCTCTTAGGCGACATAAATTTTTCTTATTTGTTTCGATACATTGTCGCCTTACGCGCCTGTCAGTCGGCTGATGTGCTGTTGCTGTTGCTACCGTCGTCGTCCACATTTTTCTCTATTCAATTGTTCGTGTCTACACAGATTATTCCATGTACGTCACTCTCTAGCAAATGCCATTACACACCGAATCGGTTGTTGGTGTGTTTTTCATTGCATTTGACAAATCTCAAGTGAGTTCAGTGAGCACACGAAAATGACACATCTATCTTCATCGCCATTTAACGTTTTTCAAATATATCTCTCTCTCTCCCTTGGTTGTGTACGCAGAACACGCATCCGACGATCTTTGTTGTTACAACTCTGCTCCTTTGTCGTCGTCGTCGTAGTTGCTGTTGATGCTGTTTTTCTTCATTTCTTCATTAGGCGCATTTATGTTTTGGTATTTGGCTTGCAGCCGCTTCGACATTGCATTCGCAGTCTGTTTAAAAATAACCACCCTTCAACAAAACACTGAAAATGCTATTTTCATGAAAGAAAAACAATTCAAAAGCGTAACACAAAGAATAACAAGCCCATGATTTCCAACATGCATACACACACCGTGCTGGTTGGTTGAGGTGGCATTTGCATCGAGAACATTGATGATGATGACGACGACTACGACGGCGGCGATTAAATATCATGTCGCTAACATCACGCACACCATATTATACCTTTCGATGTTTTGATGGCGATGCTGCGCATGGTACAACGATCGCAGAACGCATTTTCTTTGCATCAACAGCAACAAAAACAGAAACAGCGGCAGCATCGAGCGTTTATGCATTTTGTTGTGGTTTGTCTTTCGGAATGGTTGTTTTTCGTACGGATTTTCTACACAAATAGCTTCCGAAAATAGAATTGTGTGTTGAATAATTGATCACCCAGTCGCTTCGCATTATTCTGCCCGATCTCCCTCTCTCTCTCTCTTGCTCTGTCCTCCGCTGCTGCACATTTTCTCCCTTCATAGTTTTCATTTACTCTCAATTCGTACCATTTAGTTTCCTATTTCAGAAACGATGCGCTCATTGTTTTGCCTCGACATGAATCACAATCGAAATGAACGCACCGCGTAGGGATGACCGGTCTCTTTTGACATTGCAAATTGGCAATGATATCATTCATAAAATTGATGCACTTACGAAATGGCTATTGAATGAACATAATTTCGCTGTTAAATGCACTTTACTTCGACTTGGGTGTGCTCGCAAAAAATGACATAATCTCTATATTTGCGGTGGATTCTTCATAAAAATTCGTGTTTTCAAATTCAATTTAAAATAAAGGAAATTGAAGCGGAAGTATGATGCGGAATCGTAAAATTGGGAATAGTGATTCATTTGCGTAACGCCTATCCAACGGGCAGCACAGTTGTCGTTCCAATATATTTCACAATGATGATGATGAGGTTTCGTTCGAAGGCTGCTGCGATGATTCAAATGATCCGTGAAAAACGTGAAATGTGTTCATTCAACATCATTTGCACCGGTCCACCCTATCATCGCGTCCAAAGGAAATGCTTGCTCTTGTCCACAGTTGCAGTTTATGTGTGGCAATAGCATGAATTGTTTTGATTCAAGCAGTTACAAGCCATACGCCTGCATTTGTGCGTACCAGACCAAAGTAAAGATCAAATTGCCAAAGCGACGACGACGGCGACGGCAGCAGCGACGATGACTGAAAAACCGTGTGATACCGTTTAAATTTTACTTGAATATTTCGCATTCGGATGTTTAGTCACAATTTGATTAGTCATTTCGGGTGAAAAACGAATGAATGAACAAAAAACACAAACACACATAGTGTGAAAGAGCAATTGCTCGCGCGCGTTAGTCAAATGGCCATTTCTATATAACAGAGAGGCAGGTGGATTTTTCAACTTGCACATGTCTTTCATTGTGCGACGCAGCAACAGCAGTTTCTTCTTCTTCTTTTTTATTTCATTGTTTTTTTTATTTGTTTATTGGTGCGCGTATGTGTCGAGAGTTTATTTTTCATTTCTCTATTGCGTTTTGCAGCCACAAAACAAGTTCACGCGAAACACACGTAATTGCATTTGAACAATGGCGCAGCATCTCCCAAGACACAAAACTCGCTCTCTCTCTCTCATCAAAATAGTGGATATATTGTGTACTGTACAGCAGCAAAATAGACAGGAGGCATGTGCGCAATTTTCAAACGAACTTTGCGATCTCAATAATTCTCTGGGAAATGAAATGGCAATTGAAAAGTAAACAAAAGCATGAGCGACAAAATCGAGTGCGTCAACAAAAACACACCACTGCTCACATATTCATTGGAATACTGGCAATTTATTGGCCGTTCGAAAAGGATTCGTTTCAGCGGAAAACATCGATACAGATGAGAGTGAGAGAAAAATGAAGAAAACGAAAAACAAACAAACAAATAATTGGATTGCAATGCACAATCATGTGTGTCGTAAAAAATTGGTGAATGTTCATTGATAAATGCAATTGTTTAGCACCTCACAACCGACTACTTAATATTACTCTTTGACACGACACTTCTGGCATGCTTTTTCTTCCTGCATATTGTGTTGCGCTTCATTTTTCATTGATGCAATGCTTTAATGCATCAATTATTATTTATTCGTTTGTTGTGCGCTTCATTAACATCGACAACACGCAATGTGGCACGCGTTTCGCTATTTTGTCACATTGTCAATTTGTGTTTTATTAGTTTTAACTTAGTACAGCCCATTCAAGACGCGTCTCAGTTTTTTTCTTCTCCTTTTGTTCCCGTCTCCATCACATCTCACATAAGTTCTCTTTTTCGCCCCTTCTGCAATTGTGCATGTGCGATGTGTTGCTCGCGACCCATTCGCATCTTTCACGATCAAATCGCAGCAGACGCGGACAAAAGCAGATGTTTTAAATATATGTATACGTATGTAAATCCACCAATCTGCAGTAAACGATGTAAAAGCGATGAAGAAAATGACGACGGCGTTGTACTCTTCCTTTTCGTTTTTATTTCGTTTCTCTTAATGGAAAATCAGATAAATGTGAATTCGGAAAATCCTTGACGAGATGCCGGTTAATCCATTGCATTGCAGTGTGTGTATGTGATTTCCTCTGTGGCGTGCGCGCAATTCGGTTTTCAGTTGCTTTTTTTCACTTTCTGTTGCGCTTGCTCGCAAATCAATTTCAATCTGTGTGACAATCACAACTGTTTTGCTTTTGTTTTCAGACAACGAATCACTTTTGTGAACGACATTTCGAGCGAAATGGGCACAAAACACAACGTAAGACGCTAAGATTAATTGGGTTGCATTCCATTATCTCATACGGATCCCCGATTTGCCAATTCCAAACGGAACAACTGTCTCAACGCTGCCAAACAACAAAACCAGAGTGATCAGTGAGTCTGTTCGCTAACTTCGTGCATCAGAGAGAAGAGAGAGGAGATGAAAAAAATCCACAGAATTTGGCGTTGCAATGCAAATGGCCCGCATCGAGAGTAGAGTACATTCGAATTCGAAATTTTTGGTGACACATTTCATTGTGAGTGCCAGAAAAAAAGAAATGGTTTTACTTTTGCGATGCGTTGGTAAACCCATCTCGAGACTATTTTCCACTTGCACTTGAAAATCTCTGTGAAAGACATCGACGCGAGAGAGAACAACAACGGCTGCGACTAGACACCGTTGATATATTTGGATATCTCACCAGAAATTTACCACATGCCAATGTTTAATTCTATTTTCAATGTTTTGCCTCTTTTCTTTCTCATCATCTCACTCACTCACTCAGACGCATTTCCACAGAATCGGCTTTCGCTTATCGTTTTTACACTGGGCGAGCAAGTGGCAGCCAAAGTGATCTTGATGGGGTATCACATACGAATTTTGATTTGTTTATTATTCTTCTCATTTGATCATTTATTCCACATTTTTATCAAACAACAACAACAACACAAATTCGTACAAAGTTTGATATTTGTGATGTCAAACCAAAACGCGTCGTAGGCAACGAACAAACAACAATGAAATTCAGTTGACACGCACATTCACAAAATTGATAGTTTGCTCTATGAATATGTTACATAGTATTTTTGTTCTCTTTGAATTTTCCAGATCAAATTTTGATTTTCAACCTTTATGATGGGAGTTATTTCTGTTATCATCGTTTCTATGGGAACTTTCAAATATTTTTAGTTTTTCATCCAAATTTCCCCTTTCCCATCTATTGGCCGGTGATGGTTTTGAACATCATGTAGTATGTGAAAACCCGCTTTCATATACTGAAAATGACAGATAATTAACAATTCATCTTTGTCTTGTTCTGAATTATTTTGAATCCAATCCAAAACTCACTTTAGTAGAGGTAGTCAAATTCAATGGAGCACCGCAAAAACCATGGTGTTCGATTAGGATCTGAGCATTTCTTATCATGAGAATGTAATATTTCTGAAGATCAACACCCAGATTCAACCAGTTAGATTCGAATAAACAATCGGCCATTTCTAGAAAACTTTCCGTAGCTAGTTTTCCAAAGAAACAGTACAAGAAGAGATTTTCAGCAGTTGCATCAACCGTATATAAAGCAATATACAAGTCGGAGACCAGATGTCGCTGTTCCTAAAATATGATTTGTTTCAATTATTGTGACAATATGGCGTTGGCCGACGCAAAGCATCCATTCATAGTTTAAGTATAAAAAAGACATAGAAACAGTTATACCAGTTGTAAATGGGAAGAAGCGCCTGCTAGTGCCACCATACTGCAAATTAACTACACCAAAATGAAAGGACTGTAAATGTCAGCTGACTCTAAAAAGAAACTAAAATTGATTGTGATTACGTTTAGAAATACAAACAAGTTCACAAGAGAGAGAGGAGGTAACTGTGAAAAGAATTGACCAGAATTGACCTTTTAGCTTCGTTTTGAAAGCGTATTGTGTCGCATAATAATTCCTTATGATTGCGACTATGGTCGGTAAGATCGAGCTTGCTTAGTGAGCATCGAAAGCCTTTGGAAAAAGCGCGATGAAGGAAACACATAGAGACAAAAAACAGCAACGCAAATCCTGTTGAGAAAAAATAGGCCTGTGCTGGTAAAAGAACCGGTTTAGAGAACTTAACATGATATTGATTTTCAATAAAATGCGAATAATTTCCACGTTGGAGTATGTTTACGATACTTGTTGAGTGTGAAATACGGAATCCGCTTGGAAATTTCCGTGTTTGTAGAAGCAAATTAGCACTGAGCAAATAGCCAATGACAAATTGCTGCATAAACATCCCAATATAACGTATTTTATGAAATCTTTCCATATTAACTCAGTTTTGCCATCTGCTTTAGCTAAAATGCCAATGGAACCTTGATCTGTGCCTAAAAATTGGAAATGCAATTCTACTCCAGTCTATTTGCTCATTCGAGGTCATAAACTATGACCCATAATCATTACTTACTGATCTCGTAAATGGTCGATAACTCTTCAAAAAGCCCATTAATTTGATACCGCGAAAAAAATACAAATGAAATGGAGGCCATTCAAATTGGCCAAAAACGGAAATAAGCCAGACAATGACAATCCCAGATCCAACGAAACATGTTGTAAAATGAATACCATAGCCGAAGCAAGACCACAAAATTCTGCTATGAAAATTTTGGCAAGGATATGAGATATTTGCTTCAATTTGCCGTGGCCTTATCAGTGAGAACGCAACATCACATCGCCACTATTCAAACTGAAGCTTAAGCATGAATTCGTAGTTCGAGGAAGAAAACTTTTCGTTTCAAAAGAAAAAGTTGGTGGTGTTTTCGAAATATGTTCCAATCCATCAAACTAATATTATTGTTGATATTTATTAACGTTTACCTAGAATTGATGAATGGGCCATCGGTTTCCAGTTATTGGATTCAAACTTAAAAATTCATCAATTTAACTATGGATAATATTTCAAAAGTTCAAAATTTTCATTTTACACCCGATAAAATGGTGCTGACAAAGACGAATATGAAGATGACTTCGTTATAAACATACGTCATGCATCAAATCCATCATGGTGAATTAATCGCATTGCCCACCGCTGAACTCGTGATAATATTATAATCTGCAGAGTGCTCCAATTTTGTTTGTTGCTTAAGTCATAATATTGAAAATAGGTCGGCTTTTTGTGACAAATAGATACAAATAAATAGAAGCGTTGAGAGTGGTTGACGTGCGAAAAAAAATAACACATATTTGAAAAATGTGTTCATTTGATCGCTCGAATTTTCATACAATAAACAAACAAAGGGGAACAGGAAAAACGATGTGAAAAGAAACAAATGGAATTGTGGATTATTAATTGGTATTGGCGGTTGTAGACGCAAAACAATATCATGAATGAGGTTGGTATAGTCGGAATATTTTGAATATTTAGTCGCCTTCGCGGAAAAATTTCTTATATTCAGACGATTTGAGACAATACAAAGAGTAAACCCGTCGCCGAAAGTTCTACACAACCGGACGAAAAATAACGGTGAAAGAGAGTCACAAGAGTCTGTTTTTGTCTGTTTTTGTTTCTATTTGCTTTTGTTTGAGATTTGTTGTTCTACAAGGCGTTGATGTAGTTCATCTCGTCGCTGAAGTTCAAGAAACAGGTGATAAAAGCGTTTGCCAAAAAAAACAAAAAAAAAACAAACAAAATAAGCATCAAAACAAAAAAAACACGGGCCAGACAATATTTTCCGATATGAATATCAATGGAATGGCTGCAATCAAATCGTTCGTTTCTGAACAGGCGGTCGAAATGGAAATCAATGCTAAATCCGAGAAGCACATGCACACAATCGTTGCCATATGGTGGCAGGAACAAATAATGAGAACAAGTGTCGAATTAGAATCCTAATGCGATACGGTTAAATTTAATCAAAGATTGAATTCGTTTCTTTTTTTTCCCCGATTCTTTCTTCCGACAGAATCAGTGTGTCAGTCACACATTTAATGGGTTCTCTTGCCGTGCATGCCAAGAAACTGGTTAGAATTAGAAATTGAACGCTACACGATATTTTCGATAAATATTGACACGACGTTTGTTCTCGAACGATCAGCCAACGGGATGCGCATAAAAATAGACATTGTGATTGGGTCGGTCTTTGGCGTGCGCGCGCATATGTCACATGTAACAGTTGAAATGCGCGTGTTTTATTATAAATCGCTCAAAATTGTCCACTTATCATTTAATTTGACCGCCTCTGCACTCATTTTGCCGCAAATTTACGTTGATTTTAATGATGAACTGTTTGTCGATAATTTTTGGGCCATGATCACGTGTAAAGTGAATGAACGAAAACTGTTAACTCAAATTAAGCAGGAAATGAAAAATTGATTTGAATTTCATAGCAAATGTGAATGGCTTCATGATGTGCTATGTGTGTGTGTGTGTGTGTGTTCTTTTTTCGTTGGCAGATCCTTAAACTTGAACGGCATTTCAGTTCACACATTTATAAACGTGGCTGCGTGCATAGTTCATTTCTTTGGCAGCTAAGACTCTCGAAAATTTTCCACTACAACACAAACTAGTCGCAGGGAAAAACATGTTGTTTTTGCACGCAGTTTTACGCACTTGGGATGAGGAGCGGCAGCAGTGGCGGTGGTAATGACGGGCGATAGCAGTGAACGAGAGCAATTTATATGCGGTCAACCACTTTTGTTTAAAGTGAATGGCACTTCATCATATTTTTAAGCATCTCCGGTGTATAGCACAGTGTCTAAATTTACGTGCACAAATAAAAAAAAAATAACCATATCAAAAGGTCTATTTTTGTATGCATCAACGACGTAAATACAAGAGCTGAAATGGCGGCGGAAAAATGGGAAGCGCGCACAACCGCATCAACAGCAACAGCAACAGTAACAGCAGGAGCCGTAACAAATCGGCCAGATGAAAGAAGATCGTGAATATGATAGCAAATTTTGAGTGAACACTCTCGTTCGTTCGCGCGCGCACAATCAACGGACATTAATTGAATCAATTGGTCGTTTCGAATGACAAACTTGTTCATTTTAAAAAATGATGAAATTGATGTATTGTCATTATGAAATGTCTTTCGCATTCGGTTATGTCGTGCTCAAAATTTCCACTTTGATCACATTATGTAAGGATTTTCACACTCAATCTCACTGTCTCTCCCGGCTTTTTTGTTTGTCAGAATATTTTTTTCTTTCCACTGTTAGTTGTTTATAGGAATGATGATGATGCGTAAAATTCAAAGAAAAATGGCCGGTTCAACGGTTTAAACGGTGCGATGCCCGAATAACAATTCTCACACGCATTCGAACATGTGTTTGAAAATAGACATTGGAAAAATGATCCTCTCGACCAAATCGATGTTTTTTTATTTCAAATAGTTGCGCACATCGCTCCTCCGTCTTACTCGCTCTTCGTTTTCTTCGAGTGTTCGTTAAGTTCAATAACATTTCAAGTTTCTGGGGTCGCCGCATTCTAAATGTACGTTCATTTCGACAAAAACCATCCAAAACAAGATCAACAATAACCACCTAATAGCAATCGCATTTTTCCCTTGCCAAGCCAGAAAAAAAGAGACGAACAACGAAACTAATTCCAGATCTATTTCGTCTTGATTTCTGAAATTCCGAAATTTGTTTAGAATTTGCTTTAGTTGCACAAACATAAACACATTTCATTTGTTGCCTATATGGAAAATGCGGCAAAGAAAATCAGACGATGAAAAAACGACCAGTTACAAAATCTCATCGGCGATGAGAGAGAAAAATACGGGGAAAAAAACACACGCATGTACACACACCAACAACTAGGATGGAACAACTGCAGTGCAACATGAAATCTCATCTCACTTGTGGACTGGATTCATTTGGTGTTTGTTTGTAAGCATTTTAGCTTAGCGTAAACAACAACGATTCGATTTTGTAGGTAACATTTTTCCCGACTCCTTCATTTTCACCATTTTCTAGACAGTTTATTTTTGGGTGTTTTTTTCTTCTTCTACGACTTCTACTTCTCGTTTTCATTTCTAAATTCCTCTGATTTACATTGTAGAAGGAAAAAAAAACAACGAAGAAGAAGACGACCGTAGTGTGTGCATTGCAATACGATAGATAAAAACGAACACATGTGGATCGTTGAGGCTGCAGTTGAGATGAGCGACGCACAACGGTGACGATTTCTTTTTCTAACCAAACACACATTCTAATGTTTCAGTTTGAGATTTTCACATTTAATTATGAGTGCAATACACACACTTCCATGTGGCATCAGTTAATTTTCATTAAAATCTCTATCGCTTTCTCTCTCTCTCTCTCTCTCTGCCTCTATCGCACTTGCTCTTTATCACCGAAATTGACGATTCTTCCCCTGCTGAAGCATTTAGTTGATTCGCTGTGGCGATGAAGAAATAAATAATTCCGTGGAAAATGTTGTTTATGAAATGTTGTTTTCGGTCTAAGATTATATAATTTCCACTTTCATTGACCACGATGGAATTGAGACGAATGATAAACAAACAATGGAATTAGATAAAAAGATTTCCGTTTAGATATCATGCAATCACACATGATGGCAGGCAAGTGTTTGTCGATTTAACGGCATGAGTGTGTATGTGCTGTCACTTCAAATTACATCATTCGATCGAAGCCGAAACGAGCAGTTCATCGCATTTTTGAATGCTTGGCATTCCAATGTGTCGCAAATAACATTAAACTGCTTAAAAATGAAAAACATTCGCTTCAAAATTTCGGCCTCTCTCATTTGTTCATTGTTGTTGTTGTTGTTGTTGTCGTTTGGTGGTGTCATACAAGTGATCGTCATCATCATCGGTATCAAAGGCAGTGTGCGTTCGAATAAAAATAATGATTGTTTTGATATGATGCATGCTCAAAATTTTATTCGGCCATGTGTTGATTCTCCAGCTGTCGAAATTCAAACCAAAACGAATTAAAATACATCAAAAACACTGGCAATGAGCGTGCCGGAGAGGAAGCGAGAGCAAAATGACACTGATTGCAAAACTCGAGTGAGTTCGAGTGGCACATTCGGTCCATTTGGGGCATGCCGCCTGAATGATGCTGCTGCTGCCGCCGGTGCCGCTGTTGTTGGCACTTGGGTAATTAAATTTATTTATTACGGATTGAATTTCGAGTGCGAATATCGAACATCGCCAGTGCACAGATGCACACAATGAAATATGCATTAGCGTTAAAATTGGACCGAATAAATATTTTGACTTTGGCAACAATAAATTTAATGATCCATAAATTATTCATATTGGGTTTGCATGACTTGTGCGTGGCATTGCGCGCACGCCAACTCAACCCATCATTCGCGCACGGACTTTCGATTCCAACAAGAATTTCAATTTCACACTTTGAAGAAGAACTTTCAACTTGAGCGTGCGGTTGAATGTTCTTTTTCTGCTTTTTGCAGAGCAAAGAACAACAGCAACACACAAAAAAAAAAAGTTGACGACGAGAAAATAAAACACACGAAATGGCAAGTCCAGACATACACACTTTGATTTATGGCATTTGTGCACAAGTGCGCTCAAAGAGATCTGAAAGACAGGCCAAAGAAAGAAACGGCGAAGAAGAAGAAGAAGAAAAAAAAAGCGCACACACTTGATCGATGCGAAAAATGTTGCCCGTCACGATCACTATGATCACACAGGGCGAACGAAAGCGAGAGCGAGAGAACGCGTCTATTTTTATATCTATTGCAATTTTTCGTTTGATGTATTTTTCTCCGCAGAGAGTGTGAATAACACTGAAGAATGAATTGTCAGTGAAAAGTACGTTGCCACCATTCGTCTATGCCCGCGTGCACTCAGTCCTCTTTGTATTCAGCCATTTTCCATGCAAAATAGCAACAAGAGACAGAGAGCGAACAAACAGAAGAAGAAAAAAAAAACAAATGAAAAGCGATTCCAATGAACGAATAAAACCAACATTTACGACGCTTATAAGCCGTCAACAGTCTCATTCCTAATGTCGACGATCGCTAAAGTTAACGGTCGCTCTCTCGATTTCGCCGGATGTGCGGACCTTATTTTATGTCTCAATGCAATGAATCGCAGATAAATTATTCGACTGGAAAACGGTGCAACCGAATGAAAATCGAATTGCATGGAATGCAATGAAACAACGATGTCACCAACCATTTCAATCACATCCTGAATCACAAACCTCTGTGATCAATGATCAAACGCATTCCTAAATGGGATTTTAATTGAAGATTTAATTTCTTCGTTCTTCTGGTTTTGAACTTTAACCAGACACTTCCTGGATGTTGAATGGAATTTTCGATTTGAATCAAACGAAGTTTTAATTTGAGCAAAGGCTGATTTTTTTTTTATAATTTTGGTTTTCATTCTCGATAGTAATTAATGTTCGAATGAATCTCAATTTCCTATTGATAGAGTTGTTAACAAAATAAATGTTCTGAAAATATTAATAATTTGTCAGTGTAAAAATACGTTGGCTCAAAGTCATCATTTAATATTTGAACAATTGAAATGGCGGCTTCACAGAACTACAATTTAAATCTTACAAGCAGCCAATATTCAGCTGATGTCTATGACTTCAATTGTAACCAAAAGTTTGTATCGTGTTGAGTCTTGTTTGAGAAGATAGATGTCGATTATGCTTAAGAAAATAATCATACATATAACAAATTTCGTATAATTTTTAGCCTGCTTGAATTTAGGCGGTGAATGAATAACACATGATGTCCTGCTCCCTGTTCAATTTTGTATGCAACTTCTTAACGGTGATACTGAAAAGTTCAGAATATTTAATATGTTTTTTTTTCAATTGCTTCTCATTTTAGAACTTAAAGTAGATGAATTAGATTAGATATTTTAAAATTCTGTAAGAATCCGGTCGACGGACATGAACGTTCTCCACATTCTTATGAATTGTCCTTCTTCGCAACATTTGTAGCTCTTTGTTTAAATCTATTTCCAATAGATGGCGGTGATATTAAATCGGTACTCATATAATCATACGGTTTCAACCAAACTGTTTCTTATACGAAATACTGAAAGTACATTCAAAGGAACTTAACAGCCGTTGAAATGTGAGTATTCAATTTGTTTCATGATATTGAGCAAAATGCCGTTTCATGTTTATTAAAAAAATCTTTCTCAAGGTTTTCTATTGAAATATAAAGAGAATTTTTATTTTCGTTAGAGTATTTTGATATCAAATTGAAATTGTACATCAAAGTCAATTCTCGAATTTACGTTTAAAAACGTAATTTTTATTCTCAGGTCAGCTATACAATTTCTATTTAAAATTTACATAATATATATCAAAGACGAAAAAATGTCCTGTCATTATAATGGGAATATTGGAAGGAAACCTGCTAACGTCATATTTTAGACGTATTTCTTTGTTTGATTCAAAGTTTTTTTTTCATCTGTGATCATAAAATATTTCCGAAAGTTAACATGCTTCAATTGAACATTCTACTCCAGCCGCAGCTGCTCCAGTAGCTGCACCCACAGCGGCTCCTGCTACAGCACCACCAGTAACAGTGATTGCACCTACAATAAAAAGACACCGGAGATCGATTTCATGTCAAAAATTAAGTTAAAATAGCTGAATTAAGTCGTTTTCAGCCAAGCATTCAGAAATTTTTGAGTATCCCAAGGTGAGTATTTGCAAAAGTAGTGAAAAATGGATAATTTTGAATTTTGACCTACAAAAGCGACAAAATAGCGTTGGATTGGCTTCAAATCGAAGTTTCTAAGGTAATTTTTTGCGATAAATCCAAATATACCAGTTTAAATGCATCAAAAGGTGTTATTCTTTGAGATATTTCATCCAAAAATGTGAAAATGTCATCCAGAAATGAATCAGATGAAAATTTAGTGAGCAGTTGACTTTTCAACATATGCCCCAGGACAAAAGCTTCTTCTTTTATGATGCTAAATCAAACGCGCACTAATCGTTTTTGATTATGTACGAATTTGAAAAATCGATCCACCTAACCTGCAATGATACTGCCCAGAGTACCGCCTGCAACAGTACCGAGTCCAGGAGCTAGAGCAGTCCCAATTGTTGATCCTATCGCAGCACCCAAACCTACACCAAGCATCGGTTCGGGCATATTTCTATGCAAGATAAATATGCTGAGCATAGATGCGTACGGACGACCGTGCGACGAACGTATCACCAGAGCCATCGTTGTTTGCTGTGTATTCATACACACACTAACGCGTGCGTCTCGCAATGCACGGTCGGCCCGTATGAATACAATACACAGCAAACAACGATGGCTCTGGTGATACGTTCGTCGCACGGTCGTCCGTACGCGTCTATGCTCGGCATATTTATGCAGTATAGAACATCTAGGTAAACATATTTCTATGTCCGAACCGATGCTTGACCTACACCCGAAATGGCAGATGCTCCACCAAGAAATCCACCCACAACTGCACCTCCAGCGGCAACGGCACCAACGTGAGAACCAGTACCTATGTTAACATTCAAATGTTATTTTATTTACATAAAAGTGGTTTTACATTTTGTATGTAAATTATACTGCTCTATTACCTCTTTTTGTACGTTCGCTGATGATCTCACTTTTTGTTTCGGCCAATTTTTCTTCTAAATATCAAAAAGAACTTTTGTTATTGAATCGTCTTGATTTTATTTTAAAATTTGATTAATCTACTAAATGTAGGACAAAAATGCAAAAAAGCGAATATTTTCTTACTGTTTACTACTGTTTTATTGTATATATCTATTTATTTTGTTATTTAACACAGCCAAGCTCTGGCTGAATGAAGTTAAAAAGTATATCTTTGGAATAACATAAAAACATATATCATACAATCAAGATGGAAATGCTTGGTAAGTGGTCAGATGATAAACAGTCCAGAATAACCTTTGGTAAACGTTTCCGAAAGGACAAAGGCTATGTGAAGCGTTAGGTAATTACACGTTTAGTTTGTGACTCTAGGACTGCAAAAGTCATCATTCAATTTATACCGGTAATTGACGAAAAGTTTTTCGTCAGTTCCAGCAGATCCATGTTGATTGTAGAGTGCTTTGAGTTTATAATAATCAATTTTTTGGCTTGTGCAAGGCCGATTTGGCGTTTGATTTTTGGCCACGTTTTGGCTTCTGTCCGAGAACTAAGGGGTTAGACTCGGGCATGTACAAAACTACACGCTTGAGTAAAGCGATTGCGAGGGTGTGCTTGCAAATTGGATTTTGCATGAAATATGGACAAGGGCATGTAGATTCGGTTAAATTCTCAGCAAAATTTAGCTGATACACGCGCTGATGGAAACAAGCTGAGTATTCATCGAACGATGATGACTCTGTGCTGTAAAATAGCTGCATGGCAGTTGCACCATCCAAAACCATACAATTCTTTCTACTTACCATTTGTTTCTAAGAGAATCATGTGAAGAAAAGGTAGGCTTTTGTCATGAATCCAAATTCATTTTTCGAAAAATTGAGGAATAATTTTGGACAAAATTCAAATTTCAGAGTTGGAGACGATAACAGATTTGGAAGTTTTCATAATTTTATTTTCAAAACCGGCCAAAAAAATGAGGAAATCGACCAATTTTTTTTTCATTTTTGTAATATTTTTTGGAAGATTTTATAAAAATTTTGGACGGTTTTTTCATTTTTTTGGACGAAATTTCAATTATCCCATTTTTTCTTGTTGCAAAGGCAATGAAAGTGTGTTTTCAAGTAACAAAATTGAAATAAAAATTATAAACAACATTTTGGATGAAAATGAGATATAAACAAAGTGGAAAGGATATCCATAGAACGAAAGTTTAAAAGATTATGACTATGAAATACGAATTAAAGAAAACGTTACGTGTTTCGTGATGCTAAGATGTGAACTAACTTTAAATTCACTTAGCGAGACCTTTTTAAAGAAAACTTTAATCAGTTGAAAATTATCATATTAGCAAGAAGAGTTCAACACCAACCCCAAAATATCACGATCATTTTCCATATGTGGACTATGCCACTTTGACTCGATTTGTAATTTTTTGACAATAATAATAATGATAATTTATTGAGATAATTGTCTGTCTTACAATTGTGTGTTAGTACATTGCTCTTGTTGTTTTGCTAGTTTGTTGTTTTTCCATTATCAATTCTATTGAAAGCAAACTACACTAGTGGAATTATTTATCAGATTGCGTTCAAGTAGTTCATTTACTTTGAGTATCAGTTCAAATTAATGCTCAATCCTAGAATTTTGGTTTTTGTTTTCAAAATTATTAAAATTTCGATTTCGATTCGACGCATCAAATTCCATGTGTCCATATACATTTGTCTTGGTCAACGAGCACTCGTTCGTTCCCGTTCGTTTGTAGGTGATATTTCGAAAAGGGGTCCAGGCTCATACTATAGCAAGATTTTGGCTGATTTAATTATGAGAAATGTCTCAAATTGGATTTTCTCAGCTAAAAAAACCCTGCTGTAAATAAACAACTGCCTTGATCTTCTCATCGGTGAACATGGTGTGTACAGGTGCAAAAAATGAAGAAGATTCACGTTTGGCCGCCCGTAAATATGCTCGAATTATACAAAAACTCGATTTTGCAGCGACATTTTCAGATTTTAAAATACAAAATATGGTCGGCAGTTGCGACGTTAAATTTCAAATTCGATTAGAGGGTTTAGTTCTAACAAACGATAAGTTCTGTGATTATGATTCAGAAATTTTCCCGGGCCTTATTTATCGTATGGTCAAACCAAGAATTGTGCTGCTGATTTTTGTGTCGGGCAAAGTCGTACTTACCGGTGCCAAAGTACGTCAAGAAATCTACGATGCATTCGATAACATTCATCCAATTTTGAAGAGTTTCAACAAATAATACACATGCAATCATTGTTCTCAAGAAGAAAATTGAAATATCCAGCTAGAAAAGGATAAAAATGTGCGATATTTTACCATAATGCCATGAATACTACCTAAATAACTGAAGAAAAAACCTGAAAAATGTGAAATATTCAGAACAAAAAAAGAATCTCGAAATGAAACCGCATTTGAGTTTAAATTTTTTTTATTCGTTTTCCTTTTCTCAAAGACACATTTATTTGTTTTTTAATTCAGATTTTCATTTGTAATTTTTCGATAAATCAATTTCCTTATTGAACTATTTAATATTATCTTGTTGTTTGTTTTCTTTGATTTTCATCTCATCGTTTCATCGCGATGATTTGCCGTGCAAACACGCGTTCATCTGTCTCGTTTGTATCGTTCTGTGATCGCTCTTTGTGTGAGTGTGGGTGTGTGTGTTGCGTGTATATATTTCAATCGTTTAAAATATAATCCATATGTACATAATGAAAACAGTTGAAAACAGTTTAAAAACGCGATACATTCACCTTCGTGTTGTTTTTTTTTTGTTTTTGTTTTGGCTTATGTGTGTTGATCATTTGTTAGAATTTGTGTTGAAATGGCATGCGTGTCTAGCACATTGGTTTTTCTATGAATTCTGAGTAAAATTAGCAATGATTGATTCGATTGCGCTCAGCCATCCTTTGCTCACCACGCCACTCCACACTCTATGCAAAGTAAAATATTCTCATCAATGAATTATACATGTTTTCTCTTATCTTGAGTCCTCTTTTCAATTAAATCACAAAATTCGGATAGCAATTCGTATTTGTTGCTTCTAGCTTTCGTCGAAGAGCGCTCTTTTGTTTTATATCCCCTTTGTTTACAAGCAATTAATTATATTAAAAAAAAAGATCGAGTAAAGAAGGTGTAAAAACGTGCGATGAATACTAAAAATTAGATTGACGCAAATTAATATAAACATTCATTCAATCATTTCGTGTGTGTGTTTCTTTTAGTTCATTTGCTTTGCTTGGCGAGCGCGTGTGTATATTTTATGTTTTGTGTGTTCAATAGTTCCATGTCAAATGTAGCAAACAATATGATTGTGCTCTTAAAAACTATGGACGAAATATTCGGGATGGGTCGTGCATTTAAACAAATTTTTAGTGTTTTTTTTTCTTGTGTGGTTGCATTTCATTTAAAAAATATGTTCATTTTTCTTTTGCCATTGTTTGATGAAACTTTGCATCATTCAAACCGAAAATGGAATCGATGTTGCAATGCCCTCAAACAGAAAATCCAAGTGCATTCAGAAGAAGTTAGCTTAAACTTGTTAAGCCTAAATGTTCACTGGAGCCTCCATGGTCTGGAGATGGATCACAGCCAATGATGTTGACATGGTGTGTGTGTGTGTGTGTCCTATTCCAATGGAACCTTTACCAAATTCAGTGAGCAAATATCTTCTGGTAATAAATTTTAATGTGTATAAAAGAGCATAAAGTGCATCGAATGAGTTAAGAAACAGAAATCACCAACAACTAAAAACCATCCACAATAACCAAATTCAAGCTGATCTAGACGCACCACTAGTTATTGTCGATGATTTTGAATGGTTGTTAGATTCTGCTGTGAAGACAACGAAAGGAGGAAAACTAGAAGTATGTGCGTGAATGGTATGAAATGTGGGACAGTTCTAGTTAATTTTTTTCTCTATCGATTTTATTTAAATAAATTGTGATCCGCTACATGATTAATTCGCTATATTTGGAGGATTGAAATTGTGTTACTTCATTCAATGGATAGAGTGGGCAAAAGTGCTTGAGGCTATTGATTTGTGTATGGAAAAAAGTGGAAGAAATTCCAAAAATTTCGAACTTAAACAATTCTTTCGCAAAAGTGAAACAGCACAAAAGAAGTTGAGTCGCCAAATTTGAGTGAACGGAAAAAAGTAACAAAAAATGAGTGTGTCAACATGTTCGACATTCATCGAGCTACTAGCACAATATTTTCAGAGCTAACAAAACGACGTAATCTACTTCATTGATGTTTTTGATGAGACCATTTTCCTATTTGTTCTAAAATGTTTCCTTCTAAAATTTTATAGTGTTACTTGTCAAGTGTCTAGTCCATTTTCCATCTAACAACATTTTTTCTCTTTATTTCTATTCATTTGTATTCTATTTTGTTCGCACGGGTGAATGGGCTCTATAATATTTAATTGTTTTTTGGTTATTTTCAATAAAATAGAGATTTTCTATTGAACATACACTGTTTCAAACATTTGAAATTCTGCTCTCGATGGTGCTGTTGGATTTGAGGAATTTTGCTGTTATTGTTATTGTCGAGGGTAGCAACTCAAACATTCGGTTCAGCGAATTAAATTCACGGCGAAAAAGAATGTCAGAAATGTGTCTTGTTCTTATTCTATTTTAAGTCGTCGATTAGTGGAAATCAAGTAGAAATAGCATGATTTCTCTAAAAAAAAAAGAAATCAATCAAGAAATCGCTTTTGAATGGCAAGGTACAAAATGTCAAGTGGAAGTTCGAGGGTAGGTAAGTTCAAAGAAAGAAAAAAAATGCATGAACATGGAAATTGACGGCGTGTCGTGAATATCGATATCTCTTCTTTTGTGTGTTTTTTTTTATTGTTGTTTTTCATTTAGAAAATGGTATCAAAACTACGAATCCGGAAAAATCAAAAGTGATTCAATTAGAAAATTGGTCTCATAAAATGGCTATTCGCGTGCTATGTTTTTTGGTTTGTTTTATTTCCAAATGATGAGACACAGAAACGGAAATTAGCAAAGCAGAGATTAATATGTTACGCATCTTTTCTAATTCACAATTTTATTCACATTCGGTGCTTTGATTTTTGATTTCTCCATTTTTCGATCTTGAAATACTTTTTTTTTTGTAAAAAGAAAAAAACATCACACACTCGAGTGTTTTCGAGCGATTTTTTTGGTAGTGGCACTCAACAATTTAAACCTCATTAAATATGTGCATATTTTTTTGTTTGTCTCACAAATATTAGGCGCAGAGAGTTTTCAGATCGTTTCTTTTTTTTATACTTTTTGGTTGATCGCCTGATGTGAGTGTGTATGTTTATAAATTCGACGTTAGAAAAGAAACGGAAAAGTGTCGGTAGTGAATTTCATAACAAATGAACAAATTTGTTTGCGAAGCCTCATCTCCTATTCAATATCCGCCACATTTTCCACATTTATAATATCTCAACGTTTAATCTTCTTCTTCTTCTCTTTCTCCTTCTGTTTTTTTTCTGCTCAGAAATATTTTAATACGATTCGATTCGATTTTTTATTTAGATATTTGTTTATTTCTATTTTGTCTACAATTTCATTTTTTTTTAAATTTCAAAGTGTCTTGAATGAATCGCAAGCAAAAAAGTAAACGTTTAGATAAAAAACAGGTAAGGAAACCGTCTACATTCTACTATTTATCTAGAAAAAAAAATCATCATTAGGTTTCATAACTTTTGGTTCAGACTGAACGGAAAAGAACGTTCTTCTTCATTTTCTCATTTGTTGCTGTTGTTGTTGTTGTTGTTTCTATCTTTCATTCGATATCGAACATATTCCAATGCTGTTCACAATGAAATTACATATTTCGCTGCTTTGATCATATTATCCATTCGACTGTCATTCCGATCGAAATGATTGTTAATCTTTTTGTTTTTTTTTCTGTTTTTTTTTTTTGTTCATTTAAATGTTTATGAGATAATCTCGATTCTCGTAAAATGTTTAACAATTAGTTCTGCATTTTAATGCGTTGATGAAAAATGGTTTTGTCTTTTTGTTTGTTCAAATCATTTTCATTTGAAATTTATTTAAAAGGAATAGTTGTTTTTCTTTTGTCTAAGCTATGTTTTTTTTTGTTGCTGTACAATAACATTGTTTGGTGCAAGAATTTTTAGATTTGTATGAAATTCGAGAAATAAAAACAAAATCAATTCTGTGAGAATACGTTCAATGGGAAAGTGGTTGTTGTCATCGTTACCTTCATTGTTTGTGTTGTTGTTGTTATGTGTTTCTTTTTTCGTATGCATATTTTTTTTTATCTTCTTTAAACATTGTTCACGTTCATATTTTGTTTTTTTTTTTTTTTTTGTTGATGTCTATCCCCGTTTATTTTTATTCTGATTTATACATATAAAATACTTCGATAATTCTTTCAACTTTTCTCTTTTGTTTCATTCTCCTTAAATATCACATTTTATATTAAAATATTAGTATAGTTGTTTTTTTTTTTTTTTTATTTTTGTTTTAGAAAAAGGAAACAGTTTTTTTTCTAACGTAACAAAAAACAGTAATTTAAAGCAAGAGCGGATGATGTTTAGCAGAAATGGAAAATGGCGGAAGAAAATAGAATGAGTAATGTAATTTATGATAAATTGGAAGATTAGTTGTTATTAAGGGGAAAATGTGGAAATGCATTTTGGCTGTTCTAAACGTTGGGCAAACACATCGTTAGATTGGCGCTTGTATGGGGCGGTCACAAATGGACCCTACACGAATACGATTCACCGTGGATGATATTCGATGATCTAGCTAACGACATTGGTCTGCTTCACAGTAACTGTATTATCAAGTGGAATAGCAATGTTTGTCATTGAATTGCACTTTATTATTTGATAGAAAAAAATTCCATTTTTCTTGATTGCAGTGTGTGTGTGTGTGTGGAAAGAAAAACTTTGAGATTTGGCAACGTGATGTTTAAAATCGTTAAGCTATTGTTAAGAAAATTACTATTGTTAACTACTCATGAAAAAAAGCCGGATGACTTTTGGATGAAAGAAAATTACCACGTACAAATAGCATAAAATTGCAATGTAAACACATTTTCATAGTCTAAAACAGAGCAACGTGTTTGAGTCTAATAAATGAAGAGAAAAATAAATCATCATTTTGACCTAGTCAAATCATACTAGTCAATCGTTTTGCTTGCTATTTTTTTCTCTGTTGATAGGATAACACATTTATGCATGGCACTTATCTCCCAACGAAAAAAAACGAGTAATAAACAGTCTCGACTTCCACCAGAAATTTCCACCGTATGCTTAAAAAAGAAAACTAAATTAATACTAAATATCGCCGATGAAAAGAAAAAATAGAACCAAATCGCTTGATATATAGATAATTTGGTCATGAGGAACAAAAAAAAAAACAAAAACACGAAATAAAGAGAATTTCCTTTTTTTGATATAATTCAGTTGTGTTATTTCCATTCAACAACGAAATATAAGACTCTTATAATAAGAGAAACCATTTTTACGATGAAAGTCTCAGTTAAACTGCACAAAATACGATAATTCATTTCATTTAATGGAAAACGAAACAATCCCAACTACAATTTGTTTTCTTTCTGCACTCTTTCTCTCTCTCTCTCTCTCTCTCTCTCTCTCTCTATCTCTCTCTCTCTCTCTCTCTCTCTCTCTCTCTCTTTCTCTCTCTCGTACTCTCAATCTCTCTTTTTCGCTCGCTCATTTACAATAATATTTTTTTGTTATTTTGTTTTGTTTCAAATTGAAATCACACATTTCATTTACTTAATTTAGGTGTTGTTTTTTATTCGGTTTCAATTTCTTTACAAGCATTTCAATCTGCACGTCTATGTGTTTTTGCTGTTTGTTTCTTCGCTGTTTTGATTAAACTCTTCCATAAGTATACTCAATCTCAACCTAATGTGTGTAAATGCGATCGATATTGAATTTTTTTTTTTTTGGTCGGCAACATTCAAATGGGCGTGACGCGGCTCATCTAATCTAACATTGAGATAATGTTTTCTCTTCATCTTTATACTTAACAACGACAATGGACGAGTGCACTGAAAAATTATTCTAACGAAAAGAGATTTAATAAAAAATATGAATTAAATGCCGAATTTCGGACGAAAATCTTTATCAAAGAGCGGAAATGATATCATCATTTTCGGTTTTTGCTTTGTCTTGTAGTGTGTGTGTGTGTGTTTCGTTTGTATTTCTCTTTTGCATAAAAAGTGGACGTCATTCATTTGTCAGTACACATTTTTAGCACTGTCTTTGATTCGTTATCATTTCCTCTCCTCCATAAATATCAAAACGCTAGCCGCTACGCACATTTGAAGTGTCACTCTCACAATTTGTTTTCTTTTTCTTTGTTTGTTTTTTTTTTCCATTTGTTACAATTTAAAAAAAAAGGGTTTCGTTTGAGTTGAACCCTCTCTCTCTTTCTATTTCTTTCTTTCCTATTCGTTCTATTTCACAATTTCCTTTTTCGTGTCTTGTAGATCTTTAACAATATTCATTTAGTTGTGATTTAGTTAAATGTGTTGTCCAAATTTTTTAATTAATATTTAGTAATTGTTATTGATGCTAGTTTTATATAATTCAATTATCTTTTTTTTGTGATTTTTGTTTTCATGTGTTTTTTTCCTCTTCTTCTTCTTCTTCTTTCATTTTAAAGATTCATTTGTTGTTTATAAGTTGCTGAACTAGTTGTATTGATGGCGTTTGTCGATTGGCATTTTGATTTTCACAATTATTCTTTTTTTTATCTATACCATTTATATCATTTACATCTCGTTCGATTTTGTGTTGTGTGTGTATTTGTGTATTTTTTCATTTGAATTAAATTTTTTTTTTCCAATAAAATCTTTTTTTCTGCTTTTTTTTTCTTTAATTTCATAATGATAGAAAATAAAACTAAACGATCATTAAAAAGGTGTTTTCACTTTTTCTCATTTAAATTATAATAAATGTTCCTGTTTTCCGCAAATCAGTTTCTAGGTTCGGTTGTTGTTGTGTTGTTTTTGCAGTGGTTTGCATTAGTTCGGTGTTTGTTGTTTGCCAAATGCTTGTCACTCGTGATCTCGGTGACTGTCTAACAATAATATCGAACGCCGTCCAATGACAAACCGTGCATTAATTTTCATTTATTCTGTCGATTTGGTTCTGGATACACATACACACCTTCAACGGTGAATATTGATGTTTCTGTTGTTTTGGGATGAGAGAAAGATGAGAAAAAAAAACCCAAATTAAAATGTGTTTTCGAATGAATGAATCGGTTTCAAATCGTAAGAGTAATGAAATTGAAATTGAACTAATTACCGTCTGGTAATTCAAACAGTTTCCGTGGTAATGGTGCAAAATATGGATGATTCAATGCATCTTCAGCACCCATTCGTTCTTCGGGATTCAGTTGCAAAAATAAGGTAGCAATCGCTTCACCCTCAACAATATCATACAATCGTGGAAAACTATGGCCTAATTTACGTGGACGATAAAATCCTGTACGCATTCGAAATGAAAAATTGAAAGCAAACGATTAGTCGTTGGGTCGATTTGATGAAAATGGAAAATTCAAATCGAGAATGCAAAACAAAGTAATTACCTAATTTTTGTGGTTTATATCCTGGTAGATGCGTTACACCACGCCATGTATCTTCGGTCGGTGTGCCGAGCAGTTTGAAAATTTTGTCTAATTGATCGTATGTGTCACGAATACCAGGAAACGTTGGCATTCCTGTAATCATTTCAACGAATATACAGCCTACGCCCCACATATCTAGCGACGTCGAATAGTCAGTACTGCCGAGCAATACATCTGCAAAATGAATAGCATAAATATATATATAGTATGCGTCACGTTCAACCATTAATTTTCTCCGATTTGTCGGCTCAATTAAAATTGCATTTGGTCGAGCCGAAAGCAGTATGCTTTGGATCAGGGACCATACATACACACAGCGAGAGAGAAATGAAGATATTGTTATAATTACCTGGTGGTCGGTACCATAGCGTTACCACTTCATGAGAATATGTGTGACTGGGAACACTTTTGGCTCTTGCCAATCCGAAATCGGCAAGTTTTAATTCACCTATTTCGCTAATTAATAAATTCTGTGGCTTAACATCTCTATGAAGCACTCGCCGTTTATGGCAATACGATAGACCGCGCAGCAATTGAAATAAAAATAGCCGAACATTTCGATGATCCAAACCACCCGCATGTCGCTCCATGTATTGCGATAAATCGGTATTCTAAAATGGGAGAGAATTTTTTTTTTGTTTATACCGGAATGTGATAAATTGAAGAAACTGGTGATTCTATCAAACAAAATGGCAATCACGCAACAATAACTCTTTGCCCGTGTGTCTTGCCCGCATTCTTTCCACAACTTACCACATATTCGAATACAAATGTCAACGTTTCGCGGGTATGAACAATATCATGTAGCGTTACAATGTTCGAGTGTTTCAGTTCTTTCAACAGCGATGCTTCACGGATTGCTGTAAATGGTGCTCCCTCTTCCTCTTGCAGTCTAATCTCCTTGAGTGCAACTACTTGGTTCGTCAAACTGTGCAAGAAACATAGAAAAAAAAGTTATGATGAGTACAACAATAAAAAAAAAATCACGACAAATTCTAGAGTGATTGAACTATCCACTCGAAAGAGTAGTGCAATAAAAACGACGAGCGGACTTTTTTTCGTTCGTCTTCAAGCAAATATCAATAATTATAAATATAAAAAATGTGCTAACTTTTCAAATGTTTATTGTGATTGGATTTTCTACTTGGAAAAAAGTGGAAAACCGTACATTTCAAGCATCAACTGGAATTCCATTCGTCACTGCTTTTTCTCTCTCTCTCTCTCTCATTCTGCTCATTCTCCGTTTATTTCACATTATTTGCGTTTGAGAAGTCAACTTCAAACCCATTGTGAACTTTCTCATATTCATAAATTGTGGTTAAACTATGTGGTTTGAAGTTCTTCAGTGGCTCGTTTCAAACGGGCAAAAACAAATAGCAAGAGTGAAAAAAAAAACGTGCTTGTTACGTTGGATTTGTGAACACCACCACCGCATAGTGCGAGGAAAGAAACGAGAACGAAGTTTATTGGCGCCATTCAAGATATTCAGTTATTAATCACCCGCGCAATAGCAACCGATCTTTCGAATAAATTCGAGCAATAAATGCAACTCATTGCTGAGACGACTTTTGTACCGTTTCGGTTTGTGTTTGTGTGTTGTTTTCTGTTTCACTTGTCTTTGTGTCTTGTTGCATAAACCACCGCGCCAGTGTTGAATCGGGTGTTAACACCCAACCAGCCAGCGCTGAGTACGGTGTGTCAGTCGCACATTCACATTGTTACCGAACCAATAAACTACGTAAGACGATTTATACGGCCAAATCGCAAACGAATTGGTGGCCATATATCATATTGATAAATTGTTCAAAAGCGACAAATACACTACGAGCTAGCCCAATGAATGCGTGTCTCGCTGAGATTCGCTTTTTGCCTACTTTTTTTTGTTGCCATCGACGCTGTCGCCGTCGCCGCCTTTGTTTTGGTTCGTCAACTTTCTTTTTCACGCTCAAATAATTCACGTTATTTAATTTGTGATTTTCCTCTATTTCTTTTCGCTACACACAAAATAACAATGAAGAATAACATTGCAATAACACGCTCGAAGGGAAACCGCTTGATAAAGGTAGTGCAGAAGAAATGAAGGCACAAACGGAACGAACGACGAAAAAAAAATATAGGCAAACTGCTTGGCGTCGATGCAACAAGGTTAATGATATGGATTATGAGACGATGACTCAATTCTTTTCTCTCTCTTTTTTTCCCTATCTCTTTGTCGCGGGCGCGCACTCGATGCTATGGAATTTGAATAATGCGGGTAATGCACAAACGCTTATGCTATTCATCATAAATCAGTGCGGCAAGTGCTTAATTTAGCGAAAAGAGAATCATTGGATGTTATGGCGTGCGCGCATGCTAATCGAGAGAGAGAGAGAGAGAGAGAGAGAGAGAGGCGGATGGAAAAATTCAATTTCCCATTAATAGTGTATCGAGAGTGAAGAAAAAGGGGGCGAAAAATAAAATAAGTGCTATTTCGTTCTTTCATCTCATTTAACTTGGGTTCGTTCCATTTAAATAGACGTTGCGATGCGAGTAAGGCGATTTCTTTTCCGTTCAAGGAAATTACAATCGTGTTTCATTATGGACCGAACGAAGTACCCATCATTGCATTTTCATACTTCGTACCGGAAATATGTGGACATTACATTCGGGTTGAAGCTCTAACAGTCTTCAGCATCGCCGTTTTCTCTGCCTCCTTCTTCTGTTTTTTTTCCTTCAACATGTCTTTGTTGCTATTCCACACAATTTAAATAAACTTGCATCTATTCAATTGAACATTTTCCACTTTAAACTCATGTCCTGCAACCAACAATGTGAGCATGAATAGTAGTAACACAGACACGAAAAAAAAGAAGTAACCGAACACAACCATCAAATAAATAGAATCAGAAAGAAAATAAAGTTTCCGCAGCAAAATCACTTCATGTCACTTTAACGTTACGACTATTCAAATGGCCGGCATGGTACATGCACGAGTGCAACGAAGTGGCAAGGATTAAAGGTTTCTTTGCTGTTAACTCTATCTCTATGTCACTCTATCTCTCTGCTTTTCGTCACTGTTGCGAATAAGCATTGCACAGCTCGAAAATGTCGACGAAAGTGGCAAACGAAGGGAAAATATAACCCACAACTTGCGAAAAATCGAGAGATTGATAATCCCGCAGAACGATCGTTGCATGCAAATGGATTGTGAAGCGATTTTTCGGCAGTATTTTCTTTTCGAATACCATTTGATATGCACAGCACATTGTACAAACTAAATAGAATTATAAGAGCTAAATGCTCTTTTAGCAAAATAGATTCACAGATTTGCCGAGCAACCAAACGATGTGAAGCAGTTCTTTTTTTCTCACTTCAGAAGTGACTATAAATCAAGTCTGTTCCATTTAAATTGAGAAGGAAAGAGTGTGTGTGTGTGTGTGTGGTGCTTGTTTTCCGTTGTGTTCTTTCTGCTCGTCTTCTTTTCAATAATTTGAAAGTGGCTTGCAAAGCCATACACACACACACACATATCCTCGTTGTCTGTTCACCAATGGATTTATTTTCGCTCTCTGAAATATTGATTCTTATGTAGAGCAATGCGCATAAAGTGTGGTAACAGCAGCACCAGCACCAGCAACAACAGCAACGCATGTAGCAATGTGGCACATTGACACACATTGGCTGAAGTGTTTGGCTAAGAAAATGCACGGAAATTTACGCTAACCAGGATAAAATATGTATATGGCATTTTACCCGTTTTTTTTTTTAAAGTGTGCAGGTGAAGTGAGAAAATACAACAACAACAACAACAGAAAATGTAGTGGAAAGACTCCACCGCAGCCGCCATCGTCGTCATGAGTGAAAATCAATAGAACGAACGAATCGTTGTTGGTTCAATTTGTGTGAGCCAACAAATTATATCGAAACCGCAAACTATATCCATATGTATTGAATTTTGTAGCGATATTTCATTCCATTACATGATTTATTCCGACAAAAAAATGGAGAAAAAAATACCAATCGAAATGATGACGTCTAAACATATAAATCTGCCATTTCGATAAAAACCGAAATGGACAAAGGCCAAGCAGAGAAAAAAAAACTCAAACGTTTTTATGTGTGTGTTTGTTCAACTTACTTGCTGTATCCTTTGAAGACCGTTGCGTATGAACCCTCTCCAAGTTGCTCCAGTTTGATATAAGCTTCTGTCTTACCAAATGGCGAGTCACCCTGCGAGAGAAAAAAAATAGAGAAGAAGAAGAATGTGAAGAGGAAAATCCCACAAATAAATACAAACGGAATCATTTACATCAAAATTATATTCATTCGAAATAATACAAAGCAAATAAAAGATGATGGAAACATACGCGCGCTCGCTCAATGCCAAGTGTACTTTTGACAAATGGAAGCCTTTTTTTCATTCCAGAAAATAGTGCAAAACTCTCTGCATCACACGAGAATAACAACAGCATGGAGAAAAAAAATTCCACATTGTAAAACTGAAAATTCCATTCGCAAAGAATAGGACGATAAGTGGTGCAAATGAATCCCGTTTCTTTATCTCACAACGTTGACTTTGTTTAGGGCAATGAGCGCATGCAAATTCCAACGATAAAAAAAGGCGATAAGCTTAGCTACTCTTGCGCGATGTTTGTTTTCAATTTTTTTTTCTTCGCAGTAATTGTAATCTGATGGACACAAAATGCTCGACATTCCCATTTTTTCTGCATCAATTAATGACATACGGTTATGCGCAGCACAACAATAGTAGAGCACAAGCTGTTTGACGGTCAAAGAAAGTGCTTCTTTTGATCCACATTCTTGGATCTACGTCAATTTTGCTGAAAACATCCACTTGATCTACTCTATTGTTTGCAATTTTTTCTCTCGCATTGCGATCCAGATCCTCTTTGCATCATGAGCTTTCATACAAAAAGCTGTTTGTTTGTTTTTTTTTTGTTCTCTTTTTTTCAATCGGATATTTGTGTGTGCGTCAAAAGTGATAAACGCAGCGCATCTATATGTTTTTCTTGAGTTGAATTTTTATTGTTGCTCGTTATTCTAATGCCTCCTTAAACACAGAAAAAAATATGAAAAATGAAAATTCTTGCATTAGTCGACGAACGCAACAATGGGGCAAAAAAGCGAAGCCAAGCATAGGAACAAAAGCTAACAAAGACGCTACAAAAGGCTACTACGCAGATGTATTTGCGAGTTGGTAGCTCGAATAAAAACACATGAGAATAAACATGAAGAAAATGCTTTGCTGCTGTTGAACGCGCTTGATCTACGATTAAACCAAACGACACGCATCATGTTTATGCTATGCTTGAGGTCTTTCGGTCATTGCAAACGACCATTGTTATTTGATTCCTTTTCGATAACAACAAAGTTTCAGACAAAACATGCGATGACAACGACCGAAAAAAAAACTGAAACATTCATCTTTTATTTGCTGACATTCGATGGAATTAATTATTTTGTTATCTCGAGAAACATAAACCGAAGAAGTAGCACATTAATATTTGATATTCCCAATACAGTATTCGCCGCCATTCCGTCATATTTTTGTTGATTTTATGATTGGTCGTTGCACAAGATGAAAGCATAAATTTCGAATCAAGCGCTTCATTGAACGCTCGGTTGGAATGACAAAGAGCGACAGTGCGTGCGGTCATAACATAAAAGCCAAAATGCGTACGACCGAGTACAAATGAATGAAGGACAATTTGTCCTACTTATGAAGTGGATTTGGCCGTATTTCGAGGCATAATCGGGTAATTAATTGCCAAAAATTCTAATCCATACCAAGTTTTCACATATTTATGTCGTCAAAATGGGACAGAGAGTTACTCTCGAAACTTGTCAGCATCTTTGCACGCAACGGCACATCTCTTTGTCTGTTTTTATTTCATCGCATTGCACGTAGCCCGACTGTTGTATTGCCTTTTCATTTCCTGCTTATTAATGTGACAAATGACAAAAACCGTTCGTCGGCTGAACGTCAGGCGTGGAATGAAAGTTTTTCCGCTCTACCAAAAATTTATCTTTCCTACGGAGTTGAACCGCATCATACTCTCTACTTGTGCAATATAATTATCATCACATTTCAAATTCGTCGAAAAATAATAACCATCATTACTGCCATTGTGTATTCATGTGTGCGCCGTTCCGGTTGTTCCCTTGCGCTCGCACATCGGCTATATCTTATGCTCTGCTACGGCATAGCCCAAATCTAACCGATGTAAGCAAATTTGACAATGGCGGCCGTAACAAATTGACGACATTTTCAAATGTACATGCATCTCGTCAAACAATACCAGACGCACGCACGCACACACTCACATACATAGACCATTTTAATAATGAAAAAACTTTTGCGTCATACTCGAAAAACTCAATGAATCTCCAGATAAGAAAACATGTACGCAATTATCAAATCGTTTTGACTCAATTGTTATCTCGCATTTCGTACACATTCAAACTAATGTGCAACATAAACATACCAAGTAAGAGAGAGAGAGAGAGAGAGAGAGAGAGAGAGAGAGAGAGAGAGCGAACGAGCAAGAGATAGAATGTGAATGAGGAAACTGGATCATATTTTTCTTTGAGCTTTTTATGCGAATCGATGCAAACGACATGAAAGAACGTTTTTTGATAAACATCTCGGGGACGGTTGTCGAGTGGACTGCTATCATGGGCATACGAGAGATAGACGAATGAACGAGAAAGACTCAAGAAAGACACGACTCAAATATGATAAAATGATTATTGTATGAAATTATCCATGAAACGAATTCATTTTTGACATTTTATCTGTGCACCAAGAACGAGCTAGCAACAACAACAACACCGACGATAAATGGCCATTTTCAATGCTCCGGCTAAATTGAATACGAGAATAGCGGCAGAAGAATGAAAATGGAATTCGAAGGAAGACATAAAACCTTCGGAAAAATGAATGAATCCCATCGTGTCTTTTGATATGCACACGTGTAATGTCCTAGGAATCATGAAGATAAACAGTATTTAAAACATTTACGTGTGTTCATATGAGAGGCACACACACACACACGTAGACAGAAAGAGAGAGCCACCCATACAATAATGGTGCTGCGATAAATTTTATCTACATGAGTTTTTCGCCGAATCAGAGGGTAGTTAAAAAAAGAGAACGAGAAGAGTATCTTTGCGAACGAGTCATAGACACACTGCGGGCAAACATAGAAACTGACATCAAATGACTTATCTCATTTCCAGCTCCACATCACAGATAAAGACGACGAGCGCGCGAGTGAGAGCGAGAGAGAGAGAGAAAGAGAGAGAGAGCGGGTGAGAAAATAAGGAAAAAGAAAGCGAATCGATGCGGATAAAGAGTGAATTGTACAAGTGAAGATGACGTTCTCTTCCTGCGGACGAATTCCAAATGAATGTCTGCTCGGGATAAATTATTACTGTGATGTATTTTATGTGCTCTTCGGCAACGATACATGCCGCTTTCACAATACTTTTGGATGCCAACGACGGATTTCATTTGCAGCATTAGCTGCGGTTTTTTTCTCTCCTTCTTCTTCTCTGCTACCGACTCCACTTACCGAAATCGAGTAAAATACTCCGACGAAAATATGGCATTGGGATTCATGTCATAGCCAATAAGTTTTGTTCACCTTTTCTTAGATTTTACCCATAAATTTTCATATGCATAATAGATTGTGCCACGAACCGCCGACTGTCCAAACGAATTAATGCAATTTTAAGAAGTGCAATTTATTCCATTTCCAGTGCTACTCATTCTCGGGCTCGATTCTCGTCTCATTTCGTTTGCGCTCGTTACATTACATTTATTAAAAATGCACACCTTCATCAGAAATGCTGAACAATAAGTTTCCTAATTCAAATTAGGGTAAAAACGTTCGGGCGATGCAATTGAGTTTTTTTTCTCAGGGGTTTTCTTCGTAATGAAGAGTACATTAACATGTTTGTTTTGAATGCGAAGCGACGGGTTTTCAACTTCATCATTGTTCAAAATGGCAAGCAACAGCAAATAGTGAATTAATTCAATAAAACTCTCATTTACATTGAATATATAGTGATTTACCTATGTCTCGGCACGTTTTTCTGTTCCCAACACTTGAGACAAAACGGGCGTTGAGTGAAAGAGAGAATGAAAGCGTACAGCCGGAATATAATTGGCCATTTCAAGCGAATGACATGTAAGCACACATAGTCGCCGATAATTTGTTCGTAATTTAATTTCTAATCGACGTTAAATGTGCAATTCAACTTTGGAATAACGAACAAACGCTTTATCGCCGCTTGTAAATGGAAAAATGATTGTCTATCTAGGGGCTAGGATCAAATTTTTCTCCTCTGGATAAGCTTCAATATAACAAATAATGATAATTTGTAACGATTCTATGACCTTTTTCAAATATTTAACCGATATGCGAATATTTCGCCGATATACAAATATTTCGTACTGAAATTGGTAGATATATTTAGATGACGCGCACTTAAGCTATTGCTCAAGTACCGCGTACTTAAGTACTTATTTATTTAAGTAGACTTATCATGTCATTTCTAGTGTCATTTATTTGTTGTTGATGATATCAAGATCAATTCTAAAGAACATTTAAAGCTGGCGACCAGTACTATGGCAATTGAGTACTAGTTTAAGTACGCGGAACTTAAACTTTATCAAGTGTCATGAACTAAACACAATATAAGTTGAGTACAGAGCGTTAACCAAAAATACGTGGCACTTAAACGTGGATTTAAACGAATTCGCTGATTTATGGTAATTCTTCAAAAATAAGCGTTTATCTGCATATTGGCGGATATTGGCGTACATCGGTCTCTATTTTTCTATATTTTTATGTTGAATTCACATGAAATGTACACGATTGATACGAATATTCAATTTATTTCACCAATTCACACCGATATACCAATGAATAGCGATAAAAAGCCAAAAACATAGATAATAGCGTACTACCAATTGATATTTTCCCCTAGTTGTCTAGTATTCCGTTGCCTTGGCTCAAATCACACTCATTAGGCACAACGATTCAGTATTAAGAAGTTCGTTCCTTTTTTTTTGTCAATTGCTTTTCTTATCCCTTTTCAATCTGGTTCGTTGTTTTTTTTTTATTGTCGATTCTACCGATATCCGTCTTATGACAATGTTGCTACGGAAACACACTCTTCTGTTGGCGAGTGAGTGTGTTTTTTTTGTGTGTGTGTGTGGGTGTATCTTCGATTTCTTTGAATTTCAATGATGAGTCGACAATTTTGGAGTGCGTCAAGCGAGCGCCTACGCATCGTCAATTTGACCAATCGATCGGAATCATTCATTAAAATTACAAACTCATTTCATCACATTCGATGCATCCATCAAAGGAAGGACCACGTACAATGTACGTACGGATGGGCGGTGGTGGTGGTAAAGAGAGTGAGATTGAATGAGCAGAAAAAAAAGATGGAGAGAGACAGAGCGATGTGAACTAGATTGTTATTTAATAAGTAGACAAATAACAATCGAAATTCGGTGGTTCCGAGGACGAAGAAACGAGAATAAATTGTGCGTTCATCAAAGGCAGAAAGGGAATAAAACACGAAACGAGAATAGATTTTTTTCGCTCTTTCTTTGTTACATTGCCATTCAATGGTTCGTTCAAAACCGACACACACACGCACCCATCCACAATGGAATAGAGTGAAGCATCAATTGATTGAAATGTGAAAATGCTCAGACAAAACAAGCATTCTTAAATTGGCGGCAAAGACAACGGGGAAAACTGTGGAGAGAGCGCTAACTGCGAACAGAAGAATGAATGGAAAGAGCGAAATCGAAGCGCATAAAAAGCTGTAGTGATTTACTGTAAAATGTGCTTCGGTTGCACGGCAACGTGAATGCAGCCACAGCAGAGAAGCGGCGAGGCAACAAGAGAGTGCTAGCAACGCACAGGACCATTTATCCATGCTCTACCGAATTTCATTCATTTGTCCAATATTTTTCCTTCCGTTTATACTGCCAACGCATGCATTTCATTTTGAATTAACGGGATTTAAACGTGACCTTATTTTTTTCTGCTTTCATGCCATTTCAACGATGGATTCCCTCCTCGAGTGTTATTTTCCTTCTTCGCTTTAACAAGAATAAATTAAAGACATTTCTTCTTTTTTCCAGCTAAGACATTTTTAATTATATAGTCAGCGTTGTTGGTTTGACCATTTATTTCATGCGAAATGTGCGCGCATAACGATTGCGTTAAATGATGAAATTGTCGAAAAGTTCCACACACAAAACACACTTGGGAGTGTGAAAATGGGAAGAAATAAAAAAGAGAGTACGCATAAAAAGACGGAATAAAAAGTTCGATGAAAGGGTTTTTATTTCGCAATCATTTCTGGCCCAGAACATTATTGTATGGCCATGATAAGGATTGCATTCCATTTGAAACACGTGAACATTAATTGAATGGAATCGAGGGACTAAGATTTCGGAGGGAGATGAAGAGAAAAAAAAGAATAAGGGAACTAGCTGAACGGCAGCAAGGCAGAAAGACATTTCGAAATGAGAGCATCTCCCTTCATTTTTTTCTCTACCATCTCTATGAAAATGTTTCTTTTGACAATTATACTTCCTGATGGGCTGCACGCATTTCGGATGGGACCGAAAAAAAAACAGAAATTTCGGCCAAATCTCGTTTCGGCCTCAATTGATTACTTTTTCAATTATTTTCCGGAATTTAATATGTTTCGATCCATCCCCGATGTCGTACGGGAATATTTCGCATCGTATCGTTATGCATTAATATGGATAATAATTTCCTCGACGAAATAGTTATGCGTCTCCCGATTGGCTTGAGCGAAAACAACGACATATTTGCCTAACCGAGCGGAATCGATTATAAAATAATGATTAATAAGAATTATTTAGTATAACGTCTGTTTGCAAAGCTTAAAACATTAAATTTCCTTACTTCCACCACCACATTGGCTCACTTGTGTCGCTTTCAAGTCAAGATGCCGAACGGTAGCAGTAAGTGCTGAAGCAAATATACGAATTTTAGGATGTTGTGTTGTCGCTACGAATCTCTGCTCTGTTTGTAATTAATTTCGCAAATAACTTGAACATTTTTCGTTTTAACTAAATCTCTGTCACCGACATGAATCCCATTTCTCATCCTCCGCGTGTGAATGAATGCCAACAACAACAAAAACGACGACGACGACGACACACAGAGAAAAATTGAATAAAATTTTACCAGCGTGCAAAAAAGCCCGTGTAAGCTGAACCATTTGGACCCAGACAACTTGGCTTTGCGTAAGTATACCGTAAAGTTTTTCGGGGCGAAACGCACACATATACCCAAAAAAAAAACACTCTTGTTCTTTGGGGGTGTAACATCATTAAGCCTTGTGCTTCAATCGAAATGTTGTGTTGCTAGGTTGGCTGGTGTGTGTCTCGTCGAGGCCAAATTTAGACATGGGAAACGGAAAAATCACCAACGCACAAAACAATCTCAATACTTCTACGACACACGCAACATTCGAAGGAGCAAAAGAGTTGGAGACACGCAGGACAACAACAACAACAATAACAACTCGTACCTCAAAATGCCTGCTGGTAAGTAGAAAATTATTAAAATCATATTCAGAACAGGCATTTGCTTTCTTGTTTAGCGATAAATAAAAGAGCAAAAGAAACATTTGGCGGACGAAAAGTGAGTCACAAAACGAGGTACCATGCTATGTCACAACATATACGCACAAATATCATACCTTTGCCACAATTATCTAACGGTGCACGGCGAACCAACGAAATGGAAAGCATTATGCGAACAAGAATTGTGTATTTCATTTACATTTTTGTTATGATTTTATCTAATATGAGTCGGTAGCGTGCACCGTTCTAAATTCTAAGTAGAATATATGCGATTCGAAATGCTTAAATTACAATAAAAAAAAATTTCGTCTCCTCAATTCATGTATGCTGCTACTACTATGCTTTCCATTTCACTTTTCACATGTTGGTTCCCGAGTGCGGGGGACGTAAATGGGTATGCTTGCTTGCGTGTGCATTTATGTATTCAAATGATTCAATTTGTGCTGTTCATAAAAAGCAATGTCGTATGAGCGTACACGGTAAGAGAAAACTGATTGACGCGTCGACATCTAATTTCATTTCGGTGTTTCGTTTTCGATTTATCTTGCCGCTGCTGCCGCCGCCGCCACTGCCGCTGCTTCTTCATTTTCTTTTCTTTTTAAATTAAAATGTTTCTTACGGCATGCAAAATGAAACGAAAATTGCGGTCTGGTCATAGGCACACCATACATTGGCAACGCGTATGCAAGTGGATACAGTATGAATTAAAATACATTAGTGAACAAATCAAAAGGGAAATAAACAAAATAATCGAGACGTAGATGAGACGATAATCGATTCGAAACAATTTATGGAAAATGCGGAGACACAAGTGGTATCGAAAATCCAGTGGCATTCGTGCATGTAATCCGGATAAATTCCAATCGCTCGATTGATAATCTAACATTGTTGTGTGTATTTTTATTTTCAATTGTTGTTCCAGACGCCATCATTCTTGTTGTTATAATCTCTATCGCTTTTGGGCCGTGCATGTGTGGATGTGCCTGGTATTACTTAATGGCAGATCAAAAGAGGAAGGGAGAGAGAGAGAGAGCGTAAGACTTATTTAAGATTTATCTTCTTCGTTTGCACGATTTTGTTCGGCACAGTTGGGGGGAATCACGAAACGAATAGAATGAAAAAAAGGCACGTAACTTTTGATACTCATATATTTATTTAGCATTTTGTTTGGTTGTACTTGAGTATGTATGTGAAAATTTGAGCCGCGGCAAATGCATGAAAAAGCGAGGCTGTGCGGCGGGAGTGAGATCCTGAACGGATGTTCAACGGAACGCAATGCGTTGGAATGGATAACCAATGGAAGATGAACAACAATTTATGATAACACGATTTCTTTGTGACTTATTCTTTCGCGTGCAAGCGATACGCACACCGTTTTTTTTTTCAGTGCTCCCTTCTTTCGGCGGTGCCCTACTTTTCCAATTTCAACACCGTCGCCGTCGCCGTCGCCGCCACGACGATGGATGAACAACGAAATCATGTGTGTCAGTGTAAATATTTATATTCATGTTTATGCATGTACTATCAACTTCTATTATCTTCATTTTCTGGTGCTGCCTCCGCCACCGCTTCTTTCTTTTTTCTATTATCAGGTAACTAAGAGCTATTAAAGATGACATAGACAGCAGCCGAATGATGTAAACTGAACAGGATGGTAATAGCTTGGATGTTGTTGCTTTTTTTCTTCGTCTCTACTAAACAATACGAATGGGAAAACAAGTGAATATATTCTACCTGTAGTATTATAGTACAATCGACCAAATGCGAGTTGCATGATAACGGAACGGGGCGACGGAAAGAAAACGGACGGGAGAGAAGAATGAAACAGAAGGGGAAAAAAACTCATCGGGTAAATGATCTACTCAAATAGAGTTATTTAGTATCATTTGTTTCGCATACATTGCAACACTCCAGCAACGTTCACTCTTCGTAATAATACTATTAAAATAAGCTGACATTTTTGTTGCCGAGCTTCGCTTTTTCTTCCACTGTTACGCAGGTCCTCCTTGAATGACGAGACATTAGTTGAATGATAAAGAGAGGGGAAAAAAAACAGAGGATACTTCAACAATCACATTACGAAGATGTTGCTTATGGCATTTTTGATTCCAAAAGTGATTCGACTCGATTGTTACGTATCCGAATACGACAATCATTTCACATTTTTCTTTTGCTGCAAATTCTTTTTATTTCGAACAATAGAGCGGAGCAAAAGAAGCCAGCGCTGGATGACGTTGCCGAAAGGAATTCGGATGATGCAAACCTTGTATCCCAAATTATGAGATGCTTTCGTGGTCATCGACTCAAGCTTTTTTCGCCTCTTTTTCTCTTCGATAAATTACATTTTGCCTGTTTCATTTACATGATAATGGAACCGAATGAATGAATTGACGATGCTGAAAGGAATGTTTTTTTTTCTTCTCGGTGCGTTTTGAATTGCCATGATACCGTATAAATGAGTTATAAATGCTGAATAATGTCGAAACCCCGTCATTTGAGGGCTTCTGAAAAGATGATATTGAAGCCGGCAAAGTGTTTATATCCATATCTTGAAAAATTGAAAAGAACCCGACAAATCAAATAAATCAAGGGGAAAAGAAACGCCACCACAAATAAACTCTTAGAGAACGAAACAAAAAAATTACAGTCGAGCTTTAGCGGCCAAAGAAACGTTGGAAACTTTCTTCTTTTGCTCTCTCGTCAAACAACAAAAAGAGTGAATGCACAGCATTTTCATCAAATTAAAATATTGTGTTTTCTTTTTTGCTCTTCGTTATTTTTTACTCGAAGTTTTAATTAAAAAAAACATGACGATGACGACAACGATAAAGACGAGCTCGGCAAAAACCATAAGAAAACGAAAAAAGATCGGGAGACGAGCAAACATGACAGAAAAACACAGTGAAATGGAAAAATTGTGCTAATTCCTTGGCATGGCAACATCCACAACAACAGAGAAATTGGAACGAAAGGAAAGCCCATAGTTAAGTTGGCAATAAATAAAAGTTCCTTATTTTCTTCTTTTCCTCAAGCGGAAACAGCAGTCAATTAACACACGAAAATTGTTTTCCTTCTCGGAGAAAAGTTATTAATGATGCACTAAATATGTTTATTGTTTGTATGTGCTCGTGATGTGTGTATGTGACGCAACATTGCTGTTGGCATCGATGCAAGCAGTTCTGTTTGGCATTGTTTTGCTGTTACTTGCTGTTGGCGGGCATCACATTATTCGCGAATGCGAACGCGTTTCAATCAACATTTTGCATAACAGATTTCAAACTGTCGCCTCACTAAATGCCATTCATCACCTGACTCATGCGACCCATCCCGGTGCGTACTAACACGAACACACGATCACGATTCGCTTCAACTTTTTGATATCGTTTTGCAATGTGCTAATTTGAATGAATAACTTTGTTCAAGTAACTTCATATTTTCATAGTTGACGAATAATTGACTACTTTGTTGAAAGTTTAAATGACAGAGAAGTCAGAGCATGCACGAGCGCACGCACACATTGACAACATTTGGATTGTTGTCGTTCGAATTGGTTTTGGTTTTGGTTTTTGTTTCTTCTTCTTCTCTAGAATATATGAACTGTATGGGAGTATACTTACACCAAATGCACTAAACCGCTTTCGTCGCGGATGCAGGTCCTGTTTATTTAAAAATACTTCGGATTTTGGTCTCGGTGGTTTTTTAGGTCGCATTATAACGCGGGTCTCTTCACGTATATCCTCATCCAATAGCTTACTATCTGATGACACGGATAACTGTCGTTGAACTCGTTCATGATCATTTGCGCCCGACCAATCTGCAATTGAGAGAAGAAGAAAAAAAACAAGAAAAGGTCAACAGATTTCAATAAATAACCGTCAAACAAAATACGCTCGAATAATTTTAATGCATTGTATGTATTTGAAATTAATCGAAACCGAAATTTGGCGCGAAAATGTGCATGTTTCGCTCATGTACTATTGATACAAATTCAACCCTCACAATATCCATAAAACCTGTTTTCGAAATGGAACGGAAATTGGAATGAGCCCAGAAAAATTGCATTCACAATCGTAAAACAACAAATTATTATTCACAACAAATTGGCATTCATTCAAAATCTATCGCCGAACTAAAAACCAAACGACACCAACAGAAAAAAAAAATTCAAAAACAATTGTTCGTATTCACCAGTTCGATGCAGTTTTCTGGCTAAACAATAGCCATTTTATGTTAATTCGAATAAAATTCATGTCATCAAAAATCATGCGCTTATTTCACGGTTTAATAGAAACATCCCCAGAGATAAAAATCACTATCTAATTCCTATTTAAATTGTTATGTTCTACCGCCAACCGGAATACCGCCAACCAAAATCTCAGCTCGCCCAATATGCAAAAACGAATTTTGGTAATGTCACAAGAGAGGGAGAGGGAGAATGAGAGAGAAACAGACAAAGAGATAAAGAAAAAGTGACACTGCAAAAAAGGAATAACTTCAAATTCATAAACAGAAACCAATTAATAAAGCGACAAATGATAAACCCATTGTAAATTGGAATGAATAAAAACTTGAAAACTTCAACTTTGGCCAAAATCAGTAGAACTTCGGTGCATTTTCTGAGTGAAATGCGCTGTTGTTTCGAGAATTCAACCGCATATATGAATTCATACAATATGCATCTTTTGGTGTTCCATGGATGCCATTTGCATATCGCAAAGTGGATCCCATAAAGAATTCATCACGAGAAAATATTGTAAACTTGGGTTTTGGAGGCGGATGGGGTCGCTTGTGTGATATGATATTCACCATTTTTGCATGGAATTCATCGTTAATTAAATGCACAAGTTAAAAAGTTGCTCACAAAGAGTTTAGCACAGAATATTTTCAATGATGAAAATGCTCCGTTTATGCAAATCACTTTACGATTAATATGATAATTTCGATATGCAAATGGTTATAGTGCACACAATCGTTGGCTCTTTTTCCCTTTTGGAAAAACCAAAGTTTTGCGTTTTTCTTGTTATAACACTTCCGGACGATGAAAACTCTCTCTCTCTCTCTCACTCTCTCAATGGAATTGTTTTGTCGTGTTGTTTAAATGGCTTTAAGGGATATTGCCGTGAATTGATGCATAAATTTTAATCGTCATTGTTTTGCCTCAGCACCGCCACTCATGTACAGAAGGCAATGCAAATGCGTACAAAGACATTGCAATTTCGTATAAATTATAATCAATATGTCAAATTTGCTGATGGTGACACATTGGCTCATGTGTGCTTTCAACATCACCACCACCACCACCACCACCACCATCATCATCATAGTCATCGTCACACATCGAACGTGTTGCCGAATGTGCAATGCAGTCGAGAGTTTGGTGCAATGTATCAAAAATGTATCGTAACACGACTTTCTCTAGTCAAATGCAATTTCACCACATAGTATTAGTCTAAAGAACCCAAGAGAAATATTTCATTCAGAAATATTGGGTCTGGGAATTAATCGTGTCGATTTTTCAAAAGATGGCGTAACTTTGCATGGTTGTATCGGGCAATACTTTTTTCTTTTTCACATGAGTGGTCTAGTGTCAAACTACAAAAATCATCATCTATCATTTCATCGAAGTTTGGATAAACATTTTTTTTTGCGCCTTAAATATGTCAAATTTTGTACCGAAAAAGCAACATTTCCCGCAAGCATTAATTTTTTGCTTTCATTTGAAGAAAACTGCGGCTGAAGCGCATCGAATGTTGGTGGAAGCCTATGGTGAGCATGCTCCATCGGAACGTACATGTGAACGGTGGTTTTCACGGTTCAAAAGTGGTGATTTTAGCACGGAAGACAAGGAACGTCCCGGCCAGCCAAAAAAGTTTGAAGATGCGGAATTGGAGGCATTGCTCGATGAAGATTCGAGTCAAACTCAAGATGAGCTTGTCAGAGCATTGAATGTTGACCGAAGCACTGTTGGATATCGTTTAAGGGCCCTTGGTTTCATTCGCAAGTTGTCAAATTGGGTACCACATGAATTGACGCCAGCGCAAGCTGAAAGGCGTTTAGTGACTTGCGAAATGCTGCTCGCAAGGCACAAAAAAAGAGGTTTTCTGTATCGAATTGTCACTGGTGACGAAAAATGGATTCATTACGATAACCCCAAGCGCAAAGCATCGTATGTTAAGCCCGGCCAACCAGCAACATCACAGCCAAAACAAGAAATTCACGGCGACAAGGTAATGCTGTCTATTTGGTGGGATGAGGAGGGAGTGGTGTATTATGAGCTGCTGAGAAGTGGTCAAACCATCGATGGGCCTTTCTACCGACAACAATTGATACGTTTGAAACAAGCAATCAAAGAAAAACGCACGAAATGGGAGACCAGAAAAGAGACATTGATTTTCCTACATGACAATGCTCGGCCACACATTGAGAAATCGGTCAAAAACTACTTGGAAAATAGCGGATGGGAAGTTTTGGCTCACGCCCCGTATAGCCCAGACCTGGCTCCTTCCGACTACCATTTGTTTCGATCGATGCAAAACCATATGGACGGAGAGCGGTTCTCTTCAGTTGAAGAAATCCAAAATTGGCTCGATGCATTTATAGCCTCAAAAGATGAGGAATTTTTTAAGGCAGGCATCCGTCAATTGCCCACATTGTGGCAGAAGGTCATCGCTTCCGATGGACAATATTTTGATTGAAATGTAATTTCATTTTGGTATTCAAATAAATGTTTGAAAATTTAAAAAAATCGACAAAACTAATTCCCAGACCCAATAATAATAAATTTATAGCTGTAATAATAATGTTAATTGCGTTTCAAACAACTTTATATCATGGTACTGTCGACATTTATGCGTTGCACATGTTTAATGCAATTTTGTGCACAATTTGTGCGTCATTCGTTTTGCATGTTCCCATTATTATCATATCCTCAAATTTGTGTTTTCTTGTTGTTGCTGTTGGCGTGTCGGTGTATGTGTGTGTGTGTGTCAAATGCTGATTTCTTGTTTTGCACTCCACAGCCCGACCCCAAAAACTTGCTTTAACTTCTAATGCACTATTTTAAAATCGGGGCCACACGACTACTGTATTGCTGATGTCTGTCATTGCCGGATTCCTGTCACTTTTGTGTTCATGTGGACATGCCCATTCAGTCATATGTGTCATGTTTGACCGGTCAACATACACTAAATAATTTATTCAATTTCACAACCATTCGCAAATGCCAGTTCTCGATGTTTTCGATCATCCTTTTTTCCATTCGGTTTCATTGTTCTCCTTCGGTTTCGATTAACGGTTTATTAAAATATTCATTAGACTGTTTAAATTTGTTCGAGTCTCAGTGCACTCACATATGTGTGTGTGTTTGTGTGTGTGAGAGAGAGAGAGAGAGAGTGAGCGTATGTTTGAGCTTTTTTGTGTACGTGTATAATCAATCGGACATTGGATACCGGCCAAACGAAAATGAGAAATTAAATTGAATTTCGAGCCCATCAATCGATGATTACGATCGCTTGGGCAATTTTGCCATTGCCACTGTCTCTCTTCGTTAACATCCATTTGTGATGTAACAAATGCAATTTGTTGGTTTTTTTTTGTTTCAATTTGCTCTCTGTGCAAAAAATATACGACTCTATCCGGTTCATCCCCAGTACGGCCGAAAGGGGATAATAGATGCGTTGCACAAATAAAAATGTGTGACATGGGGAATAAATATACTGTATCGTGCATGTTAAAATCAGAGACATGTTGAATCGAAAACAAAAGGGGATGATGTCCTGCTTGCAAACCTATAATTATTAAATTTTGAACAAACGTTCGGGATGGCCAACCACACGATCATTCGTTGAAATGCAATCATGTATCTCTCACGTACAATGTTATTTATTTGCACTGTGCTCACTCCGGCTCCAATCAATCAGCAACATGATATCGTTTAGCATGAGGGTGGTTCATTCATCTTTACAATCCTTATGATCTTTCACCCATTCACTGTAAATTGCTTCCAATTCACCGAAATTCCCGCTGCTTAAATACTTCCTCTGACGATGTGTCCAGTTCTCTATTTCGCTCTCCCTCTGGCGCTCTCTAGTTCTCATTTACTCACACACACACACACACACACACACGCGCGCGTTTTCGATAGAGTCGTTTTTCCGAAAAGGGGGCTCACTTTCTTATAACGAGCACATGACAACGATTTTGAATTTCCACTTTTGAACGAAAAGTGAAACATGGCATGCTTCTGCTGGCACCACGTCAAATGACGTTAAGGAGTGGGAGACAGAGAATTTAAATTCTGAGAATCATTTGATTCATTCCGTCATTCGTTTGACAAGTGCTTAATTTGCGAAAATATTACTCATAAGAGCCGTATAATCTTGTTATGTTCTTGATTCTTTAACACGTCGACTTTGTGCTTTCATTCATCCAAAGTCGAATGTAAAATAAGTTAAGTTCATTGTTACACGCTGTCGTCGTCTCTAGTTCATATGCATGCAGTCGTGTAATAAAAGTCCATTCAAAAGCAACCTTAACTTGAGCAAATCTCAACATCGAAAAACAGAAAATATGTTTACATTGTTTTCATTCTCTTTTGCTTCTTATTTCGACTTCATTTCATTCAAATCGGATTTTGAACGCTTTTCCTACGTCCGGTGAATTTAGCGCTATTAATTGTATATAAATTTTTTAAGCGTGAATAACATTTTCCCTTTGCCATTGCTTGTTTGACGTCGTTTTTCAATAAGTTCTGACAATGTGGCGGAGCCCGTCATTTCGCCTTGGTCGAAATGTTTAATTAAGCGTAATTCGCGCGGTGCCACCTGTATTGCATGTGTGTGCGCGCGCGCTGAGATCTTTGAGACATATGTTTTCTTTCATTTTTCCAGCGAAAAAATTAAAATGTGAAATGGTTAAACGATGGCATGGTTATATATTGAATTCTGGCCCGTATTCGTGTGCCATTTTCATCTAATGGCTTCGTGCAATTTTTATATGGCACAAATGGAAAGTGGCGTGAAATGAATTATTTCGAATGAATTATGGCGAAAAATAATGAACACCGACGAAAAGGGAATGGTAGACACCTTCAAAAGGAAAAAATAAATTCTATTAGTATGTTCGTAGGGCTCACGTCATCACCGCGCTTCTCGTATATTTGGGCTATTAGTCACAGCGAGTGGTATAGCACAATTTGTCGCAACGAAATGACCCCAACATAATCACTGTTGCTGACGTATCAAATGTCGAATTTTAGCCATACGTTTCGTTCGCTGGATTTTTTGTCATCATTGTTTTTTTGTTCATTTCTGTCATTGGCGGCGGTGGTGGTGGGCGACATTTGAGTTTTGCAAAAAATAGCTCATTGTCAATAGTAAGCACACATAATTCATGCGAATGATTTAAAATACATATGAAATATGGATACGCGGCACAAGAGCATTAAATTTACCCAATCAATGGTTTTATTGAAAAGTTTTTTTTTATTTGCCGATGAAAATCATTATATATGAGTTTTTATAAGCGCTTTTCATTTTCATATTCCTGAAAGCAAACCAAATTGTTTAATTTTTTGCTGCTGCACATATAATTCATTTCGATGTTTTTAATCTCATTTCGTTCCGGCCGGAGCGGGGAGGTTATGGCGATAATCTCATTTCGCTTTGGAACAAGTTGAACGACCACTCTCTTCGTGTGCGTGTGTGCGAGCCTTTTCACCGAATCATTCCTTTGTATCCATTGGATTTTAATAATTTGGCCAATCACAAAATCCAAAATCGTTCATATGTAAAATGTTAACTATGCACCTCTTCCCTTGTGCTACCACCATCCATCCCCTTTCGTTCCGTAGTAACAAAACAAGCACTGAATGAACGAATAACCGAAAACAATTACCAACCTCAATAAATTAAAATGATTATTACGTAAATACAAATAAAATAAAATGTGATGAGGTATAATTGCTTTGGTGAGAGAGGGAGAGAGAAAGAAAAACAGAGAGATATGGGATACTAAACTTAATTTGTTTGGTGCTGTGATGCCCATGTATACGATTTTATAATGCTACAAATTGAAATTATGTTACAGTTTAAATTTTATAAATGAGATGATCCGTATCCGGTATATATCAGTTCATCCATGGTCCGGGTTTTCTTTGCATTTTGTAAAGCTGATGCGAACGAACGCTTTATGATGGAAATTTCAATTTAAATTTAAATTGCACATACACACACACACATCACACTTTTTTTCGCCTGCCCATTTACGCTACTTGCGTATGGGCCTATGATTGTGTCTGCGCGCTTAGTTTGGTAAAATTCATTAATAGGCCGACGGATATATACATGAAGTAGTTAAGCCCATCTTACATTAAAAACACTGCTTTACGCATATAATCATATTAAAAATTCATTAAAAATCCAGACTAATCGGGGTAGGCGAATTCGATTATAAAATCGTGTGTTTTTTTTTCATCCGCTATTTGGCTGCCGTTCGCTCGTCACTTTTCGATTTGCACAACCGACTTATTGATACGCATCATCATCGTCATCATCAACGGAGAACGGGATTGAACTCGATGGGATTCATTGTGTGTTTGCATAGAATTTTCGCAAATGTAACGTGATTTATCCGAAAAAAAATTGGTTTATAGCTACACAAATCCCCCCAAGTTTTCCATTAGTACGGCCAAATCGCTTGCAAAAGTTATTAAAAGCTGAGCGTACACATCGTATTTTATGTTAGATTCAAACCGACCAAAAAAAGCATGTAACACAACAACACGCCCGCAATGATAGAATCAGTGGGAAAAAAGCATGCATTAAAGAAAAATGCGTTTTTCATCGCTCAAATCCGGATTAAATGAACATTCTTTTTTTGTGTGTTTGTGTATATGTACCGGACAAGCCCAAACGAATGAAGAGCATAGGATTGTTTAGTTGGTTCAAAAGAGAAACTAAAAGGAGAAAAAAATGCGGTCGTATTCCATGAATGAATAAATGAGATTCGAGCTAATCGCAATGAGAGCAGCATGGAAAAAATGCCGTAATATCACAGATAAATGCGCCATGTTTGCGCAAAATTTGCTTAAGAGAACAGAAGCACAAACACATTAAATTTGAAACCAAGAGAGAGATAGAGAAAGAAGCCCACTGAATTAATTTGGACGTATTAACTTCTGCCACGCTCATGAATTATATTTAGACGTCTTTATTTGTTCTATGACCATCGGGTTATTAGTACGATTTCACTTTGGTTTCTGATCTGCTTTCCGATGCTATTGGTTGGTATGTCGGTGTGGTGTAGCAATTTCACACCGAATTTGGTACGCTTGTTAATTTTATTATAACATGCTATTTGCTCACCGACACACAGAGAAATAGATAGATAGATAGGAACACACACAGAGAGAGAGGTAGATTATGCATGTGATTGGTCTGATATTCACAACGGGCATTCACCACAACCACAACGCATGTAATTCCATTAATGATTCCAATATCAAAATGAATTTTTCGGACTAGGGATATTCGGTTCGCTTTTTTGTCATTCGTTTTGTTTACACGTATGCATCGCTATTTGTGCACAACAAATTCCAATTCGAGCGATTTTATTTACTTTTCCACATTTTGCGCTTATATTTATTCCAAATTAACGATTTGTTTTATTATGGCAAAAGAATTGCGAGCGAGTGAGCGATAGAGCGAAAAAAAATGTAACCCACAGAATGAAGAAATGTTAAATTATGAATGGTTGTAGTTTTTGAAATGAAACGAATTGGTGAAATTGGTGAATGTGGGCGGAATATTAAATTGAGCACAGTCATGTTGTGGCCTAGAGCAAATGCTGGTATTTGCACCAAAATTGCCAAAGCCACATGCAAGCATAACTAAACACTGGTGACGAGATAGAGAGAAGATTCTCTCTCACACATACACATAACACCCAGAACAAAACTATGTGAAATATAAACGACAATGAAGACGCAATAGCTTGAACAATAAACTTGTAAAATGCAACATTGTCGAATTGTACAATTGTTCCAAAAAATGGCCAGAAACTCGAATAGAATGTTTTGTTACTGCTGCAATAACATTTCTCCAAGACGTGATAATAAACGCTTCGCTTCGTTTGAAATGGTTTTCGGTAATCAATTGAACAAATATAAATGTCACACTTCATCGAATCGACTCCGTTTCGTATGCCGAAGCGGTTGTAAATCAAATTGATTTTTAGTGCAGGTTTATTCTTTGGCAAATACAGAGTTTTAGTTCAAATTCAAACACTATCTAATTTGTGTTCAAAGCTCCGGAAAACCCGAATAATTTATTGTTTTGAAAGTCGGGCGAGAAAAACATGACCACAAGCGAGAAAAGTGTATGCCCTACGATCAGTGTAATGTGAAAAACAGCATAAAAATGTGCGCAATCGCAACATTTTACAACTGCCTGACCTAAAAACCCGTTCTATTGTTGATGCACAAAAGAAGATAATAAAGCGGCGCTTTGAATTGCCGAATTCTTTTTATTACATCTACCATCTCGCCAACCTCTTCCTCTCCTTCATATTTAAAAACTCGCATACATTTGCACTCGACCAAATGGCTCATCGTGTAGTTATTGTGTTCGTGCAAGGGCGAAAATTCATAAAATAATCGATGGCTGTGCAAGCATTCAATTTCAAGATGATGCACGTTCTTCTTGTATGCAGTCGATAAGTGACTTCATCGCATACATAAAATATCCATCTCACGAAGACAGACGGTGGCGGCGGCGGCGACGACGACGACGATGAAGAGAGTGACGAAGGCAACAAAATTTTTGATGACGATATAAACCAGAAAAGTCGGTCCACATAAAACAACATCTAGGTCATGTGGATCTGAAGTTTACAGTTTTCGTCACCGCCGTGCAAAAGCCTCCCAAAAATAAACACACATTCTCCTGCTCTAGCTCTTCCGCTTTTACAATGTACACTTGTACACACACAGTGTCAGCATCCGTTTTTCTCCATGGATCGCCACATTATTCGGCGCTCTCTCTTTCGTTCGTTCCTCTTATCAGCGGGATGCATGCTTCGAATGGCATTATTTCTCCGTGCAGACCATTCACATTCGGATGTTACATTATTTCCCTCGGCCATGCTGGGGACTTCCGTGCAAACTATCACAGTAACGGCAAAGTAAGAGCCAACTTAATAAATATTTAATTCCCTGTGACAAGCCGAAACAGTGCAATAGAAGTTCCTTTTTCTGTTTGCTCTGTTGATCGATTGTTGCATAACCGATTATGACATGCATTTAATTAGCCGATAGCTACCATCGCCGCAACTGCCGCATTTTGCTCTGTTTAACTACTCATTTTTATTCGAGATGAATGTCCAAGTCTTCAGAACACATTTCCATATCCTGATGAAGCGTCGCATCGCATAACTGATATCTCTCTTTTCTCACAAAATTGTTGACATAAAAAATGAATTAAATGCATGAATCGAAAGCCTCTATAATTTGGTAAACAAACCATTTGTATGCGAGCATGGGTCCGATGAGAATCGGTTTAAGAAATGCAAAACTTCCACGGAAAATGGATGAATGAGCGAAAAAAAGCGAAGAAGGAACAAAAAAATTAATAAATCGATGCCAAAACGAGTGAATGACTCCATCAGAAGGAGAAAAAAGTTTGGAACGAACGAAAGAGAGCTTTATGCGTTCCATCCACACGCGTGCTATGGCAATGATAAAAGAGTCCAATCCGCAAAATAATCACCACAATAAATGCGGAAAAATGGTTTAGTAATGGCCTAATGGTTAATGGCAGTTGTTAAGATCTTCACTCATTATCATCAACGTGCCATTATTGTTATTGCATGCTGTCTTCCGCCGACGCCGCCACTGCCGCCTTGTGCTCGATGTGACCAGTGTAAATGAACAAGAGCGAGCAAGCGGGAGGGTGAGAGACACATCGAAAGAAGGAAAGAAAAAACAATGGGCCGCTTTTGAACAAAAGATTAACGCATTTGTCTTTTGCTTACATAATGTTCCGCTTTTTCCAACCATTCTTCATCCCGATCTGGTCGATTCCGTTGCTTTTACCATTTCTCGTTTTTGTGTTATCACTTTTGCTTTTTTGCATTTAGGCTCTCTCTCTCTCTCTCTCTCTCTCGAATGTTTTTTTTCTGTTTCTCTGATTGTTCGTACGCACCGAGACATAACCGCATTATTATGTGAATATTAGACTAGCCAATAATAATGCTATCCATAATAGATGAGGTTCGCTTGGGATGAATGTATTTTGTTTACATCTGGGGCAATTATACTCGCATTTATTCAACAACATTCGGACTCTGCATCAATTCAACAACAGCAACCGAAAAAGAATAAGAAGAAAGAAGAAAAAAGGCTATGTTTTGTACAACATATCAAAACGAATGAACAGACCCCGGTTCACTGGATGTTTTATTCGCTTTTCTTCGTATTGTTTTTCATTTTCATCTTTTTGTTGTTGTTTCACCGGTTGCAGTTTGTCCGGTACATCTTCAGAGGAATCGTTTTGTATTCATTCAAGCCCATAATATTTATATGAAATCATTAGCACAAAGGATGCCAAATTGGAAATTAAAATTTTTCCATTTCAATTAATTATTTGCTGGTTGAAGAAGTTATGCCTTTTATGATACAAACTGACTATATAAATGTATTTTTCGGTCGAGGAATGTCCGTACTGATTCGTGCAACAATGATCGTTTAAATTGTGAATGAGCCCGAAATAATGGGCCCATTGTTCACCCTTGAACCGAACATAGTCACGGCAAGCCAAATTGACACAACCAACAACATCGAAATTTAAGAACGAAAATTGTTCAATAAATAAACACACAGACACAGAATGAAAACGAGAGAGAGAGAGAGAGGATCTAGATTTCGCATTAATTTATTATTGTGCATGGAAATATTGTTCCATTTCCTTGCTCTTGAGCATACACACACATTTTCATCGTATGCTTATCTCGGTTTCTCTCTGTGTGTATCATGACGGCAAACCAAGCAAATATTTACACATACACAGCGAATAATGTGTTGCTATCTATTGTATTTGATTGTTACTGTGTTTCACAAAATTTTACACACTACGTACTCGTGAATTGGCTATACATGCCGTATCATTGACAATAAAGCGCAAACCGAGAAAAAAAACCATTACGATAAAAACAATTTTGACAAAACATAATAAAAATGATGGCGTCGAGTTGAATGAATCGGCTCGTAACATAAAAAGAAGTGTTCGGACAGGATGAGGACAGGACATTTACTAAACTAAGCGAAACAAAGACGGAAGGGAGCGAGTGAGTGAGTGAGTGAGAGAGAGTTAGAATGTGAGGGAAAATTTTCCGACCCAAATCATTATCAAGCAAACAATATATTCGCACAGTAGCCGAGTGAGAAAGAGAAGGAAGCAGTGAATGAACGAGCGTGAATATGTATATTGGGAGGCCACCAGTAAAATCGGACACGTACGAAAAGTTTGGATGGGAACGGGCAAGCCAAACACAAGAGCCTTGTGGGCAATTTAATGTTCCAACTTTGTCAGTAAAACTTGGTGTGCAGTAGCCGTATTAAATCGAAAGAAAATGCACCAAAGCAAAATAAAGCAAAACATAATTCCCTTTTCGAAAATGATTTTCGGCTATGTGATTGTATGAGTGTGTGTGTGTGTGTGTGTGTGCGTGTGTGTGTGAGTGAGATGTGAACCCGAAACATGAACTGAACACTCACACACACATTGATATTCAAGCATGCTGCAGGCCAAATATAAGCTGTCCATTATGAACGCACTGATTGTTCCCTATGTGAAAAGCTTGATTTCATGTCTGCACACTGCAATCAAGTAATTTGTTCTAGAGCAAGCACATGATATGAACAGGAAAAAAAAGTAGAAATTATTCCAAACGAACGTATGAACGACCAAACAGAGAGAAACACTGAATGTTCGGAGTGTGAGCGAACAAACCAGTCGGAAAAATCACATAAAAACCAGTCGGAATGACAACAATAACGCAATTTCCATGAACTAGTGAGCTGTTTATGTGGAAATACTTTGTCATATATGGTAAGCCATATCGAATGTGTGTGTGTGTGTGTGATTGCTGCAAAATGCTCGCGGCACTGCTACAGCCAATCATTCAGTTGCCTGGGACCCCACCGATGTTAACATTTTATGGCAATGATAAACACAAAGTTTCTGATTTCGATCCAGCAATTGTCATTCAAATGAAAATCATCAACAAGGATAATGGTGATTAAGTTATTTAGAAAAACAACTAAACCGAATGAGTTCGGTGAGCCAGAGCATGGACGTGAGTGAAAAAGAGCAAGAGTGAGAGAGATAGAGAAGGAGAAAAAAAGCCAACAACGCTGTGCATCAAATGAATCGTTGGCTGGCGCTTGTAAATGGACAACGGTCCACTGAATAATTGAGTTTCATTCAATGCTGGCTGAGCGCCGTCGCACAGGAATTATGACGAAGCATTATTCGTTGATTTGTGTTCATTGATAGTGCCATTTATTTCGCTTCAGCAGCATTTATTATCGAATCGTTATTGTGTACCATTTTAATTTTATTTTATGTCATTTCTTTTACTGTTCGTTCGTCCAGACTGCATACGAATTCTTTTCCAGTCATTTCCAATTATGGCACATCTTCAGCGGCCCATAAATCACTTGCGTCAGAAAATTTTCCGAGTAGTCAAGCGACGAATTAAATTCTAATAACAAATTAATGTTCGCGTCTGTCTTGGTCAGCCTACTGCCCTTTTCCCCTGCCGACAAACAGAAGCCAGTCTGATGTTGATGCTAAAATTAGAACTTTGCGATACGCACATTTTGAAAGTTGACAAGAAATTCGACGTAATTTACCTATTTACATTCGCCGTGATTTCCTATCATTTCATTTTCCCTTATTCACACGAAAATAATTTATTGCAGAGACGACGGGGAGAAAAAATCACGATGGAAGCGTTTGAGTGACACGCGAGATTGTGAACACCAGTGGCAACCAGAGCAAAGCCAGAGAGATGGAGACAAGAAAATAACATATTTCGACACAGTTCACATTTCATATTTCGTCATAATTTATATTGCTTCCACTTTCTTCCACTTCTTGTAGCTTCTATCCATTTTTGATTTGGGCTCTTTGTGTTGTTCGGTTGTTAAAACAGGACGATCCGTAATAATGCGACGCGAATAAAGGCAACGAAAAATATATATATGTAACACGATGCAATAATTCGGGGATGAAGAGAAAGACAGACGAAAAATATCGACTCGGCTTTTCCTCGCTGAGACAGAGAAAAAATCATCGAGAAGGACGGAACCTGATATATTCAGAAGACACACGCAACAAACACAGTAAATTCGCTAAAATATTGCTATAAATATGCGTAGGTATCAGTTTTTTTTTCGGGTATATATTTTACATACTTATTCGTACATATTTCCTCTAATAATAGGGCCGAAGAAGCGATAGCAAATCACCAGTATGTTTGTTCCGTTTTCCGGTATACCGGGGAAATAAGTTGAAAATGTTGTACAACAAAATATAAATTTGTTATCATAATCCGAGATTGAAAAAACGATTCTCCCCAACGCATAAACGCACACATAATTTCTATTACAAAATGAGAGACTACTCAAACTTAACAACCAAAATAAATGACGACAACATATTGCAATAGGCACATATATCTTATTTTCGCTCGCTGTGCCGTGTTCATTCATTTTTTCTTTCCTTACACGGAAACGCTAAGTTTATTTTAATGTTTATAAGCTTTTGATGTGAATTTTCAAATTATGCACAGGTCGACGAAATTCGACGCGTACGGTTATGAAAATGAGAGAAGGAAGGGGGAAGAGAAGAGAAAAAAAATGCGTATTTCGTTGGTCTCTTTTGTCGATCGACAGTGGAGAGGGCGAACAATATGTTTTGACAAGTAATTTCCACCTCCAAAACTCATATGTTATAATGTCCTTTTTTCGGTTGAAATTCGCAGAAAAGAAAAATTTACCTCGTACGACAACGTCTTTAAGTTGTATAATGTACATGCGTGCTTGTATGTTTGTGTCTTTATGTGGCGATGGGGGAGGATTAGAATTTGAAATACGGAATTGGCTGTCGCCGAAATTGAAGCGCAACAAGCCTTTCCAAGAGACAAGGAATAAATTCTTCCACTTAATAGGTTTTTTTTTTAGATATGCATTGTATCGTTTTACGCCAGGCACCAAGTCTATCGTGTCTTTGTCATGTTTCTTTTCTCTCTCCCGCCCTTCTGCATAATACTAATTAATCATTTTCGAGTTTGTGTGTGTGTGCATTTTTGCGTGCGGCAAATACCATTCGAGCTGCTCATGTCTGGTCCAACGTATAATTCATTGCATATTCGTGGCGATAAATAATGTGGCTGCCGAAAATGTAACTGCTAACCGATGTAAATAAACATCATAACATGTGATGGTTGGGCGCTTCTCATTCCTTTTCTAATTTGCTTGCCAACTTCGTCTTTTGTATGTACGACGGCCAATACAAAGGCTCTTCCACATATTTTCTACAGATTGACATAAATTTTTTCTTCTTTGGCTTTGTTGCATACAAACATTGTGCGGTGTGGGGTTGTTGTGTTGTTTTAAGACTCAACTCCAGTGGCATTGGCTCAGTGCACATATTTTCGCCCATCCGCATTTAATGCTCGTATAATATTAGCTTATTATGGCACATCAGCATCGGCATAAAGTAAAGCGCAGAGCATCATTTTTGTGTGTCGATATGATTTGGGAATAAATTGAAAGCTTTAAAATAAATTAATGGACGACCATAAAGATTTCAGCTCTAAATTGCTGCGAATGATATCACACCTGAATACCGTCATCCAGCCATATGAGAACAACAATCAGCATATTCGCTCAGTTCACCGGGCCACGCATTTTAATATTAATATTGTCATGTGAGATTATCAGTGACAGAGCGAAGTGCAAGGGAGAGCGAGGGCTGGAAACACTGGATTTTTGTAAATATGTGGCGCTACACATCAAGTCCAATTTAACATGTGTATCCCACAAAAGTATTGCTCTGACGCATTTTTGAATTTGCTATTCAAATTTATTCGCAGTTTGTGTTATCAACCGTTTGCTTAGTCATCAAATTCACCGTACATACGCGCACATTCACGCATTTATTACGTTATTTAAAGAACAATTGATTCACGTAGCCACGCATCGATCGAATCATTTCAAGCGGCGCAATTCAATGTAATGAATCATCCACATTTACACGAGGTTTTAGCTTATTGGCAAGAACCATTGAATTTCGCTTTTGTTTTAGTACGACGATTCAAACGTGTACACAAAACGTATTGTACATGTTGGGCTTCGAATTTGATCAGAACATCTTTCCAAACCATGACTTTATTGACGGCAATCGAAAAGCGTTCTGCACATGATTCGAGCACATCATTAACGAATGGCTTTTTTTGATGAAAGGGAGAGAAGGTGGGATAGAGATAGCAGTCATTTTGGAACGATGTTTGTGTGGTATGCCCAAACCCTGACCAAGAGCAAGCTCACATCATTGTGTTGTTTTCCGATCGATATTCCTGAAAATGTAGCAACTGCCAACGAGCAAAAGTTCTACATTCGGAAAATCCATCAGAATTAGTTCTCTCTTAGTTGTTATCAAAAAACCTTGATCGCTCCAGTAATTTGGTTAAAGCGTGTTTTTTTCCTTTTCCGTTCGGTGCTTTCTCTCTCTCTCTGTTGGATTAAAGTGCGAAAATAAGTGTGCTTTGTAAATTGGCTTTCCATTTGAATTCACAACACCCACATAAGCTGTTCATTCTTTCAGAAATAGGATTTGTTCGAATGTTGAGTGAAATCGATATTAATTTTTTTTCCTCTTCACATCACGTATCTTGACGCCATCGATTTTTCCATTTCGGAGTAATTGGTACTTTATGTTTGTTTGTTTTTTTTGCTCTGTATGATGATCGGAATGTGTTTGCTTTTACACTTGTAATTAACCCAAATAGCCGTAGTCAATTGTGGATGGAAATGTAAATGGTCTCGGAGGAATTGCATGCTCAGTGACAATTGAAATGGATATATGCTTGCTTATGCTCATTGTGTTTGCATCGAATGAATAATTCGATGAATTTCTTCCATTACCTGTGTGATCTATGGATGTATTTGTTGCAACATACAAACACATAATTCCCATAGTCTATAAATAAACCGACAGTGACCTACTGTTACAAATTATATTTTTGGAGAAAGCGAACCAATTTCAACCATAATTTAAAATCATTGCGGTTTTGGGCTCAGTATCTTATTTCCGTTTCCTTTTTTTCTGCTCTCTCGTCGTTTTTTCTCAATTGTCAATGAATACGTCACACAACAGTCGTTGCACGACAGCTTAATCAACGACCGAAGCAATTACGCTGTTCCTCTTCTTTTTTTATCGCCGATGAATTGAAATTCACCCAGTTTCCTGAAAGGATTGTGACAACAACCTGTAGTCGTTTTGTTGTTCTTTACCACGAAATGCCATGGCAGCTCATGTGCAATGTTCAAATTATCTCGTTGATATAAATTTGCCATTTTAAGTATACACACATATCGTTGCCGGTGAGACTGAGGGGGGGGGGGGGGAAGATACACGGTACCATTTTCGTATTGTTTTGCAGCCATTGTTTATTTCGTTTCGGTTACATCCGCTTTCGTCATTATGCCTGTTTAACGTGCACACGGCATACCGGTGTGAGTGTGTATAAATTGGTGTTGTGTGTCCTCGTTACTGAAAATTTTCTCGCTTTTTTCTCCCCAACTGTTAGTTTTCAGTTTCAAATGGAAACATACTCGCAACATACACACCATTGTGGTTTGCCATTTCAAAATCCTTGCGTGAGTATTGCAAAGTGAAAGAGATATGGTTGTTGTTGTTGTTGTTATTATTCTTTCCATCGGTGGTAACAACGGTGATGTTGCTGCCGCTGCCATACGACAATTTAATGCTGTAAAATATCTCGAACAGACGAAGGTTCGTTTATTCTGTTTATTTTTTGCTCTGTTTCTCTTTCTCTCTTTCCCAATTCACAATACAGTTCCAACTCCGGAGCATATAATTTCCAATAGCATTCATTCACATGTGACATCCGGAACAATGTTGCTTGCACATTGAAAAATAGTGTCGAGTGTAAAAAGAGCCCGGGCAAGAGTGAATCGTACACACACAATCCGTTCGTTCGGCAAACATAATACAAAGTGTAATATATGCATTTTCACGATGAGTCACCATTTGCGCGAGCATATCACTCCACGGCTCAGGCATACCTATGCTGCTTCTACTAGGCTGAATGGCGAAACATTATCATGAACAAAACGATTATAGCGCTTAACGGTGACATTCAAATTAATGGGCAATCCGACACTTTTGCGAGTGAAAATTTTTTGGTTCACACAATTTCAACGACTAAAATCGATATAAGCACATTCACACGAACGAACGAATGAACGAACGAGAACGGCTGTGTGTCACTTGTTCGGCAACTAGCCCGTCATATCGGACGCAACAATATTGGCTCACAGCATATGCTACCAAATGGTCAACCGATCAAATTTAAAACGATGACACGTGAAAAACAAAAACTCGGGCGAACGAGCCAATACGGAATGAGATGACGTTGAGAAAAACGCCAAACCACTGACATAGTTAAATCTCATTCAGATGCAATCGAGAATTCACCATTTCCAGTTGCAAGGAGAAGCAACGAGGCAGAGAAAAAAAAACAAACAAGAGTGAGAAATACGACATGTGACCATATCTAAACCAGGTCAATCTCTTACGTAATATAAATGGCATTCCATAATTGACATCTCGAAGAGTATTAATTTTAAAAATAAATCTCTCTCTATCGCTTGCACACACACACACACATACACACACACACATGCTCAGCTGATATGGTAATTAGGAGTATGCTAATTGACGAAAAATGCATCCTCGAATAATTGCAAGTGAATTTTTTATCGGCTCATCATTTCGAGTATGGACATATATAAATTTATATCGATATTGACATTTGCAATTATCCGTGTCATTTGCTGGCTGCACATTTGTTTTTGATATTCCAATTGCTGTGCATTATCATACAATTGCGATAATAAGAGCAATTAATATTGCTTGATATGCCAATCGATATGCAGATACGTACGAATCAATTGAGCGCGCCATTATACGATTTTATTGTGAATGCAGTTGATGCAAGCTGCAATCGGTGTCAGAGGCAAATCGTACAATGAGCCATGCTATTTGCGAAATTGGCTTAAAAAATGCAAAGCATTTTTTTGTGCATGGTTGTATGTGTTTGTGAGTGTGATTGAAATGTGAATTAAGTCTGATGCCTGCAACATGCCAAGTTTTGCTCGCTAAATTGGATCCATTGAAATAAATTTCATGTGCTAAATTAACAATTGGGAGACACATAACATAGGACAGAGATATCACCGAGAGTATGTGTGTATGTAATCGTCTGATAGAGGGATGAATACTGAGGAAACAAACTTTTTGATTGTGAAAATTCAACGACACCACTTGAAATTGCATACGAAATATGTCGGATTCTGCTTAAAATTCTTGTTAATGCATCCAATTAAAGCAACACAACGAAAAGACCCAAACAAATGAGACAGAAGAGCTTTTGCAGTGAGCGAACGAGCGAACGAGTGAACGAATGAAGAATCCCATTTTGAACAATTAAAGTCGTTGAACTGGCAAAGTCATGCTGTGCACAACGAACAATGTTGCTCTCATAAAACTATCTATGTAGTCTATTGCAGCCGAGCAGGAGATAAATTAATGCAGTCCTGAAATGCACGCGCGACCATTCAACAATTTCCATCGAAAAATTCCGTAAAGTAAAGAAGAGAAGGAAGAAGAAAAACAAAAATAGCGAAACGAATCGAAAAGAAGAGAACATGTTGAAACTTTTTGACTGCATAAATTTTCATTAAACAATTTTGTTTGCAGCAACGAGACCGAGTGAAAGGAGCGTTCACAATGGCAAAAAGCTTACCACAGAAAAACAAAAAAGAATGGAAAAGTGCGTATTTTGTTCTTTTCTTAGTGCGCTCAAGAAACGATGAGATGGAGCGAGATGGAGTACGAGTGTATATGTGTTTTTTGTCCTCAACATTCATTTAATTTTCAGTTTAGTTAGTAGCAATAAGCAACATGTGTTGAAATTTTTAGCAGTGATTCGCCGTCACACAGATTCGGATGAACTAACGATCGTTATTTCAATTTGCATCGTTTTTTTCTTCTCTTCTGCTCATCTCGTTACGAAAAGCACAAATGCTGCTGCTCCCGCTGCTGCTGCTGCTGGAAGGAGAGGGGCGGGGAATTTTTGCAAAGCGAAAGTTTTCTTGGCATTGCACAATGCTCTCCCTTTCCATTTGACAACGATAATTTCATGATTGCAAACTGCAGATAACAACGTACAGGAGAAAAAAACGAAGAAGATGAGAACGTAAAAAACAACTTGGTACACGATATTCGCGGTTCTAGTGCCATTTAGTTAATGTCAACTTTAATGCTTGACTGTTTTTTATGGCGTAGTAATGTCTGTGTTTTGTTGCAATGTGCACGGGGAGAAAAGACGGCAACGACGACAACGACCACAATGGAAAACAACAACAATGAACCTTGCATTGAATAGTTGTCATTTTGAAAAGACGAAATAATGATATCATTCTTCTCGCGTTCTCTCCATCTCTTTATTTCACCGCGTGTAATTCGGTACAAACTGTGCACCGAAATTTTTTCGCAAACAACTTGAATATGCAATATGCAAGTGGCTTTTGGGGTGGTGATAAGTAACGACCGATAATACAATTTGTACATGTCGATGTGAGCGATGAAGTTTAACGGTATAACGGGAGCTTTTTGACATTGTAATTTCATAAATCCCAATAGTTAAACATAATGAGCTACATCAATTTGTCGTATGCATAAGCAACACTCTGCACTCCTAATGGCTTGTTCAACGATATTCTTTGTGTGGTGGTTGCATGTGTTACCAAATGGTCTTCACTTGTTGTTTTTGTATCACTCGCAGCTGCCTTCCATTTGTGCCGGTACCCGCGCCAGTTTTCATCCACCATCCACTTGCCCGGAAAAAAAACGTGTGTGTGTGTAAAATCATGTTGCCGATTGTGAGTAGATCGGAGTGAATTTCACACAAGCACCAACCATCGCACGGGGATACATGCATTGAGTCATTCGAAACAGGTTATGTGGGTCATTTCTCACATAAACTCTCAAACAATATTCGAAGCGATTTCATTCGGTTTCTATTTTCTAGTGTTAATCGTATTTCACTTGAATGATCAATCCATTGCACGTAGAACATAATATGACCAGAAGAAGAAAGAGGTAGATAGAGATGGCCAGAGTGAACAAAAACTATATGTCCACTGAATGAAGATACACCGCGATGGAGATGAAAGGCGAAAAAAAGAACGAAGAGAAGTGAATGTTGCCGCAATGAGAAGTGGTATGGTCATATTGTCGAACAAAGACACATAACGGAATAGTGTCACAATATTCGACAACACACATGGTTCACATGTTCACAAACGTCGAAAATTGAATAATTTTCGGGAATATTGCGCAAAATGGAATTGCTCTATATATGGGCGATCGCAAGATCATGTTACGAAATCCATTTTGTTTTTTTCTCTTTGCCATACTATCGTACTCACAACAACCAGCAAATTTAATCAAAAACTACATATAGTGTGGGTGGCCCTTTTTTTATTCCTGTATTCTATTTCATGTGAAATAGTCCTGGTTGTGCAATACCATCAATACCATCAATGTTTCACATTCAACAGTATCCGAGGGAAAGAGAAAGAGAGAAGAAAAAACTGAAGCTTGCCACCGAATGTTTGCTTTTGGTAAAAAGCTTTTTGCGCCATGAAGAACTCTTCTGTCTCTCTCTCTCACACACACACACAACTTTCATGTGTACATGTACGGTGCACCGTATATTTGGAGTGTGTTCACTTATTTATTCTTTTTTTTCGCTCTCTCTCTTTCTCTTTGCAAACAAAAACGATATTACATTTTCTTGAATTGTTGTTTGAAATTTTCTACATTAATAATGTGCCACATTGCTACATTCCACTGACTTCGACTATACGGCTTATGACTCATCCACTCACTCGTCGGTACTACATGGAAAGAGTGAATACGAGAAAGAGTCTTCGACACACACGATATATCTCTTTTCTCTAATGTAGTAGCATCGAATGCTTGACTCCAAGACCAATAACCAAGTTACTCTCGTGCTTTTTTTTATATATGCACACTTTTTTACACTGAGCGGCGAGTGTAAAGAGCAAAGAGAATGAAATTTTTTCCCCGTTGATGCATTTTGAACATCGAGCAGAGAAAGAAAAAAAAAATAATAGAATTGCTTCATGTTAAATATGTATCAAAAATCGTATTATAGTGAACGGTTCTCAGAGTATGTTTTATGTATTGTCCTTTTTTTCTGTTCGCTTCGCTCTCCATATGCGTAAGTAAAATGGGGAGCATTTTCGTGTGCATAAAAAGCATTTTATTTTGTTTCATGACTGTGTACGCCAGTGCACTGTGTGTGTGTGTGTACCCGTACTCACTTTACTTGAATTTCATTCCAATGTTAAGCGTAAACAATTTCGAATAAAACTGGATGTTAGTTTCAGCGAATGGTACGAAGCGAACGAACGAGCCTCAATAGGATCCCCCGTGATCACTGTACCGCATTTTGGCATTTTGGCATTTTCACTAGTGTGCACTTTATAATAAATGAATTCACATTTATATGCATCGCTTGAGAATCATTATAAATACGCCATGTATGATTCATGTTATAGTTTCTTTTGCAGCGCGGCCCTTTGCTCTATTGCTGACACAGTGTGCATGTGTGTGTGTATGTGGCGTTTCAGAATTGTTGATATGTGGTGAGCGTGTGTTTTTGGTCGAACTTATTTCACACAATGTCTTCGAAATGAAACGGAATTTCTCTCACTTACGATTTTATTTTTATTCAATCTTCCGAGCCCATTTGCACCGAAACTGGGCTGCTGCTGCTGTCATTGCTGCTGCAAACGACCCAAAATGTAAGAATGAGAAATTGTTTTCGCTGCAAATACTTCACTTTTATTTAACACTCCATTCATTTACTGTCATTTCACAGCAAACGCCTGACATCTCAACGCTGACAATCTTCTTCATCGCGTAATTTATTCAAATTCACTGAGATTGCGTAGCAATCAGTGGTTTCTGTTTTCGGTTACATCATTGCATATGTTTGCTCTTCTTTTTTCCCACTTTCGGGCTGTTGTGTCACGGATAGGGTTAGATTCCAAAAGATGAGCATCGTATATTTATAGCAGAAATTTCTCTTAAAAATTCATTATGTGATGAAGTTTCCAGTTGAAATGAGGAAAAAGTGAGCGCCCGATGAAATAGTAGTAGCAGATAAGGGAGCAATGCTTTTTACAAGCTCGCCTCTAATCGAAATATTTATTATCTTGTTGCAATTTTCCAGCAGACAACAAATGGGTTGGCGTTTCTTCTTCATACATGAGCCAAGTGAGATATAATGTATTTAATAAAAATTCATTGAGCGATTTGTTTCGCTTATTTCTTCTCTAGCGAGTGTATTTGTGTGCAGTAGTTCAATAAATATTAAATTAGAACCGAGTTATTCCATTGTTTGTTAACTTAATTTTGATTTTGGGTTTTGCCATTGCTCCAATCAAGATACAGCAAATAAATTTGAAGTGATTTGTTGCCAAGCTGCTGTATACAATATTGTCAATACACAATTATTGCGTTCAGCTCTTTGATGGAACAAAATTGACTTCAAGATGTGAACAGCGAGGAAGTTATCTACCATGAAACAGCACTGAGGGAAATGTATACATTTGCCCTTCATCAAATTCATACTAATATTTCGCAAAATTTGATTAGAAATCAGTGTATTGTCGCCGCCGTCGCTGTCGTCGCTTGATGAACGAACAAGCAAGCGCACTTTTCATACTCAATGCAACGCAATAATTCTTGGCTTCAATATATAGATGGATGATTTTTTGGCATCGACATGGCTTTGTGCACATCATTTTATGCCAGCTGCAATCATTTTATATATGATTATATGATGATGCTTTTGGTCTCTCGCTATTTTGTGTGTGTGTGCGGTAATTTTGCGTTGAAATGTGTTCAATACAAAATGTGCACTCAAATGTGCCGTCACAATGTTGAATGTCATTGGCTTGTATGTTGATATTCATTTAAAATTAAATAAAACATCAATATTTCTATTCCATACATATATTTCGTTTTTATATTCTTCTTCGCTCCATCTGTCGATGTCTCGGTCTTTTTTTTGTCTTCCATTGCGGCGACGAGCACATCAAAACGGAATGTAAACAAAGAAATGTCGTTGAAAAGAAACCAAAACTAATAATAACAGGAGGAGAAGAGAAAAAAACACCACCGAATAGAGAGCAATGCTGAAGAAGAAGAAGAAGCAGCAGCAGCAGCAGCCAAGCGCTACATGCAAAAAAGCGAACGCTTTCACGTTCTCCGTGTGTGTGTGTCTCGCCCCAAACGATTGTCTGCATATGATGTACACAAGATATGTAGTCTTCTGTCTCTGTGATGGCATTCCGTTTTATTTCCATTACACATACCAAAAGCCATTATATGAGACCCGCAAATTTTACAGTTTTGCTCATATTTTTTATTATTATTACTGCATGTGCGCTTTGTCTTTGTCAGCATCAGTATTTTTATTTTCGGAGGGTATATATGTAGTATATATATGTGTGTCAGCTCAATGTGCCTGCCAATGCCTTCGAATGAATTACGAATTTTCGCTGTGGTTGAATGAGTGTGTGCGTGCGTGTTCGACGTTTTTTCTTTCTTTCTTTCGTTTTCGCTTATATTTTTCATTCATTTCATATTCGAGAGAAGAAAAAAAAAGGTTTTTCCTATGCTCGCAGCAACGAGAGATGAGAATCATTGAAATTTCGAACATTTGCACAGAATGAATGCGTTTTAGTACTTTCTGGTTATTCGTTGAAAATATCAAACTCATGTTACGCCAAAATGCACATCGAAAATATATTTCATGTGTATTCAATTATTATTATTTTTCCAAATAACGGAGAAAATAAGACGGAGCAGAACAAAAAAGAAAACAATCCGAAGAGCTGGCAACAAGAATCTCATTTATGGATTTGTGTCGATGGGACGTGTGTGAATTGTACAAGGCAAACATTTCAAATTGATAATGCAACCAATGGACAAAATGTATCACAGATCCTGTGAAAAAAAATTTTAAACGAGGAAATACCAGAACTAAAAGATGAGAAAAGCAAAAATTCGATTATTTTGAGAAAACACATTTTCAGAGTTCGGATCAAGAACTGTCCCAGTTTTGCGTATGCCCACACTCATACGCACGCACATATGTTTGGAGGGCTTAATCAAAGACATGCTTGAGGAATGATGTAATAAATGTGACAACACCAATAAAACGTTGTCCTTAGCGTTGACTCAAAGCGTGCACACTGCACATACGATAGTATATGTCACAGGCATCAGTGATAGCAAAAAGTGGCCAATATTTGCATGGTTTATGGAAACAACTAAAGAGAGTAGCACAAAGGAAAAATTTTCACCGCACACGCATGATATGGGAAAAAGCAAAAGGACTTGCTACATGAAATCGATCCCATTTTCGGTAAGCCATTAAATGTAGTTCACAAAGAGCATAAGATACTGTACTCGTTGTTGTGTCGCTCAAAAACGTGCCGTTCATTCCATTCCATTCGCTGAAGTGTATGGCGTGTTTTAATGCGAACCCTGCTTTTCTATCGGTTTTTTTCTTGTTCGTCGTCGTCGTCCTCTTTTTCTGCCGCTTATTTCTACCTCTTCTTCTTTTCGTTAGATCTTTATGTTTTTTTGGTCTTTGTCTGTTTTTCCTTCAGTTTATTTACCCCGAATATTCCTTTGAATATCGAAGACTGGTGCTGGTGATTGTTGCGGTGCTTTCGAGGTACATTCATTTCATATGTGCCCGAACAAGCAAGGGAATTACGAGCTGTGTCCACTGGTTATCAAACACAGTGGATGCTGCCGCATCAACGGTTTCTTTTTGCTTGTTTGCTTAGGAGAAAAAGAAGTGGCTTGTTTATGCTTGAACTGACTTTATGAACCAAGCTTATTACTCTGCATTTAGACAAGATGAAACAACATTTATGAAATTTTGTAATTACTCTTTCTTGTACTCTCTTACAAGAAGATCGGTTTTTTTAGAACGCAATTAAATCAAGTCGTCTGTGTGTACCAACAGAAACAACACTAATAACAACGCCAACAAACAAACACAATATCCCGCTTGAGCTTTTCATTCAGCTTTTGCAAAAGTTTGCCAAACACCACACATTTCCACGTTGAGATGGGTTCGATTTTTCTTGTTGGCTCTTCTTCTCGATGCAAAACCCCAAAAGTAAAACTTCCACAAACAACTTAAATGCTCCCAATTTAAGATGTAAAATCATCGTGTATTGCTGCATTTCGAATGGGATGCGAACATGTTGTTTAATTTATGTGTGGATTGCTTGCGAATCGGATTTCACGTCATTTGACATGCACAAAAGTTTTTCGAGGGCAAAATATGGTAAACCTGACCCGCTGCCACCGCCACTGCTCGGAAAATTACACATGTCTTGAGTCATTTTAAATGAAGTTTACTCTTGTGATACCAACCATTTGCTTGGAAATATTTAACTGGAGATCACATGATTTAATTGATTTAAAAGGACCTTGTGGAAACTAAAACATGTACGATAACAAGCACATTGTTTGTGAGTGTGTGTGTGTGAGTCGGTGCTCGTTTTATTTTATCCTTTTTCTCGCTGGCTTCATCATTTTGCCTGTTTTTCATGTTTGGACGTACGTGTTCGAGCGATATAATGCTGCTGTTTAAAATTAAATTCAAATTAATATGAATTTGTAAGCAGATTATTAACATTCACAAGGCTACGAGAGAGAGAGAGAGAGAGAGAGAGAGAGAGAGAGAGAGAGAGAGAGAGAGAGAGAGAGAGAGAGAGAGAGAGAGAGAGAGAGAGAGAGAGAGAGAGAGAGAGAGAGAGAGAGAGAGAGAGAGAGAGAGAGAAAAAAACACATTTTGTACAAGTTATGGCCTATTTTGTGCTATGTTGTGCTATGTGTATGGCAAATATTCTGCCTGCATATAACACAGCCCCGGATATCGAATGAGTTCGCCTTCTCTCCGGCTTGCGGTATCATCACTTGCAGTTTTGCACCACACAACACCAAAACCATATCAATGTATCATGAAACAGCAATTCTAATTACATTCACACCTTGTGCCAACTGTTTCACCAAATCCGTCGTCACACACTCATGCACAGCACTCAAGCGCCCGATTTTCTCAGCCTCTGTACACTTTCTTTAATATGCATGCAATAAATGATCATTTGCCGTTTCAGATCGTATCGTATTCGTGCGTTTATGCAACTGGGATTGCAGCGAGAGTTGCATAAATTGCGATGATTGTGGCAATGGTTTGCATTTCAATGTGCCAAAATCTACCCAAATACAAAGTATAATACGTAGATGCAATTAAAACTGAAACGAGAATTATAGCAGCAACACACCAACATGGCTATGGTATCTTCGTGCTTTGGCGTTGCTTATGCAATTTGATGTTGGTGGTGTGCATGTTTCGCACGCATTCGTGTGCCACTTACTTATGAACGGCAAGCGGCAAGTCCAGATCCGACGAATAAATGCCGACATTATAAATTCACAGTGCCACTGCTCGAGTGCGCGCCGCAAGCACAAGAAATATTGAAGATGCAGCATAAAAGAAAGTGGTGAGAATGAGAAATGAGCCATTAATCAGTTGAAAATATATATTGCATTATTTAGAGCATCGTCGTCTCTTATGAAATTCTCGTGTACAATACGGATTTAAATTGATATAGTATCGGTTGTGAAATGTGCACAGCTCAATGGTGCAACTTGGAGTGTGTTCAGTACAAACAAACATCTCAAGCAATAAGAAACCATTCTCTGAAGTTACAAATGAATCTTCTCTCCAGAACCGTTTCCAGTAGTAGTTAGATGCTTCCATAAATCAGAACGTAGTTGGAACTTTGATAAACGTGCGTATATATCCATGTTGACGACTTAATAGTTTTGTGTGAATTGAACTGGTTACGACGAGTGAATGGCTTTGGATTGGTTTCTTTCGCTGTTTTATGTTAGTCTTAAACATCTAAATCACATACCTTCTGGTTTATTGGCTTGTTCGGCATTCGGCGGAAGATGATTGTTTTGTTCGTCGTTCGTCTCATCTAGATATATAATTTTTTTTTTTGTTCGTTTAGTTTTATCGTCGATTGAAAAGAAATACGTATGGATCAAATGATGGATCCCCATGACAGAAAAGCACACACATCAGATTGGAATGGAGTTTGTTGTTATTGTTTTTTTTTTGTTTAGTAGAGACAATATAAATGAATATAAAAATGCAGCCATTTCGATAAATGTTAGATGATTTGGAGTTTTGGAGCTTTTAAATTCACAAACACAAGAAAAAAAAAATTCAATAAAGAATTTTCGGTAAGCAATCAAGTTCCACTGCATCGATTCAAATTACATTCTTTGCTACGACCTGAAAATAGGCACGTTAATGCTTTTAGTCAAGAGCTAGCTTTTTCCGAGCTAGCAATCAATGATATCCAATTAAATCGTGTTTTCCAAGAACACATAAGCAAAAATGCTGAGGAAAAAACGAACCGAAAAACTTTTTTAATTAGAAATTTGATAGGCGGCATGTGCCAGGCGTTGTTCCCTTTAACGTCTTCGTTTCCACCACGTTCGTTTGATTTTCTACATTTCTTACAATCGCTTCCCGTTAGCGCGTTGCTGTGTCAAACCGTTTTGATTCGGTGACTGATTGCACATACGTTCAAACATGTTACCAACCATGTATAGGGTTGAATCAGTTTTTCATTGAAATATTATCGCTGGGTTGAAAACAAACATATTCGATTTCTATATATAAATAAATTTATCAGATTTTGTGGCAATCGTCGATAGAAGGGCGATTGCTCCCCTCGATTATCACTGAGTTGAATAAAGAGAGACATAATCCAAAACGAAAAAATTATTAATCATTTTGTTTGGGGCGATTTTCTGTGTGTATGTTTGATGTTTGAGGGAGAGAGAGAGAGATAGAGAGAGCTCTGGTGTTAGACTGGCTTTTTCGAGCGCTTGAAATGCTGTCAGCCAAGAAGACAGATAAAGCCACAACAGCTATTAGATATATTAGTGTATATGTCAAAACCAAGCAAATGTAACTATATGAAAGCGAAATGACTGTGTCTTATTCTGGGGCGGCCACTTAGATGGATCGGTATACTTTTGGGGAAAGTTTATTTTTCCGTTGGCTTGCCATCAACTTCGATTTACTTATTGGTTGAGAAGGGTAGTCGATCCATTGACGGAATAAAGCATTTTATACACTACCCTGACTGCGGGATTATCTATGAATCCGGCAATTCACTAGTTATCATGAAATCGGCTAAGGTTAAAATGATAGATATTTTGCGTGAAAACAAACATTAATCTCTCCGACTGGTTTCGAATAAAACAATGAAATTTTGATATTGTCGAGTTCGAACGGGAGCATTGTAATTTAAAAGCGACAGTGGTTTTTATCGTCGGCCATTTGATCAAATAGGCAAGGGATATATGGAAAACAATTTATGGCTATCATAAAGGGTTTCGAATTTGAAAATTGCGGAGCAAGAAACGATGAAAAGTTTGGGTTTTTGATACGGTTCATTATCTTAAAATTGAGCTCGAAAAATGAATCAATAAAACGGAAGGGAAAGAAAGTGGTGAACAGAAACAAGGGGCAACAGATGCAAAAATATTAGGTTATAAGAAAACTTTGGTTTTCAATCAAATGAACCAACAAGTTTTTGAATCGACCAATTGTTTCATTACTTTCGTTTCGCTGCCTACGTCGACAATGTAGCAATAGCGCATATTTATTATCCACATTCTTCGGCCATTCATTGGGCAGAGAGGGAAGATTTGATTGTCGTCCCCGTTTAAATATTTACTCACACTTTTTCGATTTATCGTTATTATATGATCCAATTTATCGGCCTGAAGGGTGAAATATGATCATTGGATTTTACTTTGATATATGAACGCCGGTCTCGAAGCATTCCGTGTTCCATGTGATGTGGATGCGACACGTTCTCTCTACGCACAACCATTTTATGTTTGCCGAATCGAATATAAACAATTACGTGAAATATAATACGAAGTCGCGTAAATATCGAGGATATGCGCAGTTTATATATCTCTTGTTGCCCGTTCGTTAGCCACTAAAATGTGGCCACCAACATTTCGGCTGGTCATTATCTAATTTCAGTGTGTTTTATGTGGTTATTTTTGCGCCCGTGGCGGAGTTGATTGATTATGTTTGTTAAATGGGATAGATTCAAAAAACAAAGGAAATACGAGCGCAAAATTCAAACATCGATACGGAGTTTGTGTAAATCAGCTAAGACAGGTGCATGGGGATATGTGCGAAATGCGTGTATACGGCTCGATCCGGGCTCCAAACATTGTGTGTGAGTGTGTGTGTACAATAATTTATGTTAACAACAACTTTGTAATTTGGGAAAACACATTCACAGCCACTTTCAGGAGGCAAATTAAATTGAATTATTTTCCCAGAGTTTGGTCAAACAATTTTTCGCTTATAATGTAAAACTAGGAAGCGCCTGCACTGGAGCACATCCACATTTTGAATATTGCGAACGAATCATATTTTATGTCCACACTACACACACACACACACACTACACACACACACACACACACACACACACTACACACACACACACACACACCGTATTCTGTCAGTGCTCTTTCAACTGACGATGCGTTTATTTGTGCGCATTCCCATATTTATTTCTATTTAGCACGATTATCGTTTGCGTCATGGATCACGTACTCGAATGGAGCACGGACATGAAATGAACATTAATATCTTATTCACACGCACTGGAATCGCATCCATAAATTGTCGAAATTGATGTGTGCTTCGCTTCATTTCGTCAATGCAACGTCATTTTTATCATCACAGATTTTCGAATAAGCGCACGAAATCATCCACCACATCATTCTTAACTCGCAATGTCAAAAGAAAAGCTTTGCATTCTCCTCCATTCTATTCAAATCCAATGCTACAAAATTTCAGCAGCTGGATTTCCTATTTTCTCGATTTTAACAGCGATGAGAGAGAAAAAATCTCTCACGACGAAAGCGAAAACATGCCGCACAACACACCAAATAGACTTGACTGGAAATTGTTCCGATGATTCCTTCTATTTGATCTCTTTATTATATGGGTAATGGATTTTTCGTTCGTATCACTTTCTGAAATTGTTGAATGAATCTCTCTTTTTTTTATTCGGCTTTGCTCCTTGTGGGGAAAGTAATTCAATTTTTATGATAACGGTTATGCCTGTTTTATGGAAAGTTTATGTCAATCAGTTAACGTGTTACTAGGGCTTTCGTTTTCGTCGCAATTCTTTTTGTGATCATTCGATGCGATGCGATACATCGGATGCCATCGTTGATGGAGGAGCGAGTTCAGAGTCACTTGGAATAAGGGGGAAAAGAAGTGGAAAAAAAAAATTATGCGGAGAGCCGGGTCACAGGAAGATTCAATTTTTACGGCTATTTATTCTGGGAAATTGTAATCGTTCTATTTATTATGTCATCGAATGAGTGCCACCATCGAAAGAAAAATACACACAGTACTTCCGTTGGGATGGCATAACACCGCCCACAATTGAAATATCAATATTTTCTTTCCGTTATGCTTTTCTCTTCGTCTTTTTTATGTCCATTCACAAAATAAATCTCTCAAGTGAGTTCATTGCAAATTATATTGTTGCGATGTGAAATGCGAAGGGATGGATTCAATTTAGAAGAATTTCCATTGAATGTGGAAAGGAAAATTACTCGAACCAAGTTTTCTTTTGGGGTGACCAATTAGATTTTCAAACTGAATGAATACGGATGCGTTACGCTGAAATTGTTCGCATGCGAAATCAATAACGGTTATGTGAATTGAAAATCGATTATCGTCTCAAGAGATAGAGATAGAGAAAAATGGGCTATAAGAAAATGATTCGATTTTTATGATGAGAAAAGTATTTTTATAAGTATTAGAAATTCAAGCGTAACAAATAGTCAAACTATCGAGAGAAAGATGAATCGGTTATCGGTGCGAGTGCAAATATTGACGGTAAATTTTAACACCTGGGAAAACGAGAAAGGAAAAGAAAAAACACACCACTCTAATGCAGATACTATCGATGGCAAACACAATTCTTTTTACGCAGTTAGCTAAAGTTCCATTCGGAATGCTTTGAATGCTTCGGAGAGAAGAAAGTGCACACAATCATATTTACATATTCATTGAATATAATACTCGAACAAATTTGATGGTAAACACAGACAAAACCCAAAACCTCACCAGCACAATATTTCCATATGGCTATCAGATCGAATGAAAATCACTGGTACAATCGGAGCATGGAGAACGTAAAACTCAAGCTGATGCAAAGTACAAGAAAAACCGAAGCGCAACTCTTTGAGAAAACCGAGTAACCCCCGTGCGATTTGCACGTGCAATCGTACGCGTTGTTGTCACTGTCATCGCAACAACAATGTAAAATCGAATCGAACGTTCTCGATATGATGCACATCGAATTATGAAGTGAAGCAAAATGGAAATATGAGATTGCGTTGATTGGAATCGTGTCGATACACATACACTCAGCCCGTTTTTTTTCTGTATTATAATTTGCTTGAAATTGGTTGTTCTTCTTGTTTGTTTGCCTAAGTTTCGACATAATGATTCGCACCTTTGTGCTTGAAGCTACATCAAGTTCAATTAGATGGAATTTAGTGCTCAATTATTTTGCGATTGTGCTTTTGAGTGTAAGTGAATTTGTGGAGGAGGACTTAAATTAACGTGAAAAATGGTATACAACTTGACAACACTTGTTCAACACGCGCAAAAACTTACACAAAAATGATACACACACATTGTTACTGTTCAAGTTAAAGGAAAAACTAAGTTTTTTAAGGAGTTAAAAAGAGTGAAAAAAATATAACACCAAAAACCATTGAACACTCACTCGAACGGCACGATTTTCAAACTAAAATAAAGACGAAGGCACGACAAAGAATAAAAAATAACTCCAAAAACTCAACAATCAGGAGAAAGAGAGAGAAGACACAACAATTCCAACAACAAACCGAATGGAATAATAAAAGTCGAGTTAAGTGAGAAATTGAAAATTAAAGGAAATTAACAGTAAAAGAAGACAAAATGAAACGATACGGAAAAGAACAAAAGAAAAAAACCAAAAACGTACCTCGTTGTTCAACGTTTTTAATATCGTTGGCCGTAGGCGGAAACACCTCAATTTCTGCAAATAAAAAGATCCAAGCAAATGTGTGTAATGTGGCCAGACTCGTGTTAGTTGTTTTTGTTTTCTCTGTCTCTTTAATTTTTTTTTAGCAAAATACTAACGACAACCATATCGACGGCAAACAAGTTTTGAAGAAAAACCAAAACGTTGAAAAGTGTGACGGGCGCATGAAAGCGAAATGCGATTTTAATTCTTGCGAACGTGCAATTTTTTTGTTACATTTTTGGGCGGAAAAAACTGTGGAATTCTAGTTTTTGCCTTAGTTTTTGTTTTTGTTCGTTTTCGCACGAAACATTTTGGAACACCAGGCAAGTTAAGGAAAAGTCAAAGAAAGAAAAAAAAATCGTTTTGTCAAACTTACGTTTTCCATAACCCAAATCGGATTTGTTGGCTGGTATGTTACCATTTGGTTCTAGTCTATCAAGATATTCCTCCGAATTGTATCCGTTAAATGGTACTTCGTTGCTATGACCACTTCGATGTTGGTGCCACGACTGTTTCCATATCCGTTTCGATGATGATGAATGATTATAATGATTTATTTGATGCTGATGATGATTCGAGTCCTCACCATCTTCTCGTGATATCGCTGCGAGAGAGACAAAAAAAAAACACAGTTAAAAAATGGAATTAATTAAATTTTCAATGAAATGCAAAACATGTTAGTAATGAAATTTGAATTTTTGTGCATTGCTAGCGGCTTTTGCCATTTTAAATAACAAACGTTGCCGTTTTTTCCCTCTCCTCACACTCTCGATCTTCTGAATCTGAAATGCGAATCACCAAGGTCGAAAATTAAATTAGCCGATGGCATTTATTTTATTTCAAAATGTTGTGTATGATCTATGCAAAGCCTTTAACTGTTTTTTGTTGAGCGTTAATGTGTTGCACGCGTGGTGGTGTCCCTTTAATTTAAAATGCAAATTTTTAACGTGTTTGCTATGACCTGCGAATCGTTTGACGTAACCGTTGTGTTTGCATTTACGGGACAACAACGATGACGACCGAGAAAAAAAAATGTTGGATGATGAACAAAAGGCATCATCAAAATATATGGTAAAAACGTGTGTGCGATCCGTGTGGACCGTGTCGTAATTGAATCAAGACGAATTTTATAGTTTGTCATGAAATGGTTCATCCTCCCTACAGCAGGACACAAAAAAGCCATAAATGTACAGGAAATGACACCGTAAAGAAACCACTCTATACATATTGATTAGAGTTATTTAAATGGGCGCTGCTTTTTCTTGCTGAGCCACACATCCACATGCGGGAGTTTTGTGCGGAACAAAGTCAATTGCTTTTGAAACACATTTGAATTTCACACCCTTTTTTTGTTTCATAAAATGCAGACGGTTGAATCTCTTTATCTCAAATCAAAATCTAGTGAGTGGTGGTGGTGGCCCATACTTCGTGGAGGCGTATTGATTGGTTCCGTCATCACATTGAATTCAAAATTTGATGTTTGAATACTGTTTTTCTCAATTAAATGAGCAGAAACCAATAATGCTGACTGTTGACGAGAAACCCATGTTGTTCGCTTAAGCCTTTGATGCTCAGATCATGTCCGTAGAAACGATTCGGCATTAGCATTTCAGTTTTTAGACTCAACATAATAAATATTATTTTAGCTGGCATTGTTTGAGCTTTACGCAATTATGTTTCCATATTGAGGAGGAAAAAGCGATCCGAGACACACACTTTGACTAAGTGTTGCATTCGAAATGGGTATGATGGTGTGTTTTGTGTGTTTGCTGCTCATTTTGTGTGCCATTTGATAGAATATGACACGAACGATGGGGAGACGACGACGATGACGACAACGGCGGCATCATACCATCAAGAATGCGACCGACCAATCGCAGGCACGTCCTAATCGAGAGCGAATAAATCATCTAAAACATTACACACAATATCAAATTTATGGTAATTCTAATGAATTTCATTTCGAATGTAGCACCACCGATATTACAATGCATTTGCATATTTATAAGCATGTGGCAGCGGCAAATGGGAATGGCTCTTGTCGCAGACACACGTGCAGCTATTCAAAATTGCGTACGAAGTGAAATACACACACACACAGAGCGAGAGCATCATGGTAAGTGGCACACACCAGCCCACAAATGCAAAAATCAAACGGCGAAAGCTCATCTAGCGCGAATAATGTATTTTCCCTTGGATTGAAGTCTTCAATGACAGCCGAAATGGAATGAAAAAAGGTGCAGAAGAATTCGAAAGCATTGAATGAATTCAGTGCGAGAATTCGATGCAGTGCCGCAACGTGGCAACATTGGTCGTATCCGTGTAATTCATTTTGAAAATTTCATTTAACTACCAGCGTCGACATTTGACGGGGGAAATCTCTATCTTTACCAAAACCACTTTGCACGAAAGATTTCCATGCCATTCCGTTTCATTCCATTCCATTCGATTCAATGGCGTGCATTCTTTTCATTCGATACTATCGTTCGTATTTCCCGAGTCGGTCGGTTCGGTTGACAGAAGGTTTTGCATATTTAATCGGCATTGTACCTCAAAGTCGTAAACATTCATCGATTCAGTCATGATCATCGTCCTTACTACTGTCACCAATATTTTATAGCCATTTCTTGAATTACACACAAACAAAACCCAAAATGAAATCCTCAAAGTATAGCGAATGGATGTTGGCATAAAGTGCAACGTGCGATGAGACGAACCGAAGACGTTGAGTTTAGTTTGCCGCATATCAGCCATAATATGTGTGAGTATGTGTGTACATTTACTTCATAGCGGATACGAATTGAAGCCATTGGCATTGGACTGGATTGATATAGCGTAAAAGAAAAGGGTCGACCAAATAAACAAGAAAATAAAACACACAAAATCACGATGTGGCTGGCTTTAGTGTGGTGTGGTGAAGAAATGGAGCAGAATTTATGATCGCTATGTGCATATGGCAATTGTAGCATGATGGCATTCGCCATATCCATCGCAGCGCACACACCAGTACATGGCAGTGCATGTGTCATAGCCACTCGAAATACATGAATGTCGGATATTATTCAATTTCATTCGGTTTCCGTGCTCCATTAGTCGCTTGAGAATGTACGAACGCGTTCGTTCTCGTCTATTTTGATTGCATGCAAACCGTCTCACTCGCTCTGTCTTGCTCGCGCACCAAGCCGAAATACAGAAAGAGCGTGCACCAGAGCGAGAGAAAAAGAAATAAAAGAAATGCCAGTGGAAATCCGTTCCATCGAATCCAGTCAAATTGAGAAGACGAAAACAAAACGAACGGATGATGTTCATTAAAGTGGTTCGACCCATATAATTTACTGCAATTCATATTTGGACTATATTTCGCCACAGGTTGCGAATGGTAGCAGTCGTAACTGATTGAGTACGAAGCGATAATAGAATTGCTGCCCGCTTAAAAGCTCATTCGATCGATCGACTCGGCTGTTGCAGCAATACGGTAACGGCAACGGATCGAAGGGTTTGTCATTGTTATTAGTTCATAAATGAATGATGATTATAGTGAATTGTTCGGGCCAAAATTATGGTTCACAAATCGAATCGTTATGATTTAATTATGGTTTTCAGCCAGCAATAGCAAACAGAGCATAATCGATCAAATTATTATTGCAACACCGTTCAAAAGATTGAGTTGGCTCTTGTGGCTGGCCGATTTTGGTTTTTTAATGCAAATGCTATTTCGATTGGAAATGTTGAAATTGGGCCCGTGATTTGAATGATTGAAAATTGCACAATAGAACTCAAAATGAATGGAGTTTTTTCTTTCGAATGAGTTTGTCCTCAGTGAATAGAACGTATAATAACTGCTGCATCATTTTCATTATTCATTCATTTGCAATAGAACGAACGAAGGGAAAAAAAGGAAATATATGTATATCAGGCAATAAATTGGGTCAAATTGTGGCAAATAAAGCTCGCAAACACTAAAATTCCCATTCACTATTTATGTTTGCGATAAATTTGAATATTTGCATTTATCCATTCGTAAGAGATAAAAGTGGATCTGCAGCATTAATGGAAAAACATGCAGTTGCAAAAAACCACCATTACCACCACCACCACTGGCACCACAATTTTTGCGATATAAATTTCGATCGCCGTGCAGAATTATTTCGCGTTCTTAACAATTTTCGATAGTGCGGCATAGAGCCATTAATTAGTATGGCTCGGTACGCTATCTCTTTTCTCATGAGAGTTTCTTGCATTGCAATGGAAAACGTTACTTCCTGTTAATACGCATCCATCCCACGGGCCAGTAATTTTATCGCTTACAGTTCGATTTTACGGATGGAACGTGTTTATGTGTAAGTATAAGTGTATGTGTGTGTAAATGCTGCTGGTGTGTTCGCTTCATAATATCATGCAAAGTGGAAAAGCACACGGCCCAATGTTATGGTTAAATAGAATTTCGTCTATAAAAATGACAAAATCGTCTATAAAATTGACAAAATCGTCTACTGAAAAATTGTCACTTTTTTTTACAAATTCGTCTATATTTTATGACAAAATCATCTAAAATTCTGACAATTGTTTTTGTGACAAAATCGTTATTAAAAAAGACAAAATCGTCTAAATTTGCAATTTCCGAAAAAAATGACAAAAACATCTAAAAACCTCCAAAATCGTCTATGGACAAAACACGTATTAAAAGTGACAAAATCGTCTAAATTTGCAATTTCCGAAAAAAGTGACAAAATCGTCTAAAAACCTCCGAAATCGTCTATGGACAAAACGCGTATTAAAAATGACAAAATCATCTACATTCACCATTGCAAATTTTTATTCCGAAAATACTAAACTACTGAAGTATTTCGATGTGCGGAAAGAAGTGGTTGGAACCATCAAATATTCCTTGTTGTAGTTGGAATTGTATCAATGCCAAACGATGTAATGACGGGCAGTTTCTTATGATAATATCCAGAAGTTTGACACTCGGTGCATTGAATGACGCTGAATCGATTCGCAAGGAATGAACGCTCGCACCGAATGTCATCAATAGGCTGCGAAACTCCCTCCAGCGTATGCAGTAGTCAATTTGTGTCAATTAGAATTTATTTTAACAATAAGCATTAAGTTCTGCGCTCCATTCATTGAGTTTCAGTCGAGCAAAAAGGGGGAATTGATATTTTGAACAAACATTTTCTCATAAATATACAATTATACGAATTTGTGAAAATAAAAACGAGTTTGAAACCATTTTTCAAAAAAATTGGTGAATGTAGATGATTTTGTCATTTTTAATGGGTTGTTTGTCCATAGACGTTTTTGTCACTTTTTTCGAAATTGCGAATTTAGACGATTTTTTCATTTTTAAAACGCGTTTTGTCTATAGACGATTTTGGAGGTTTTTAGATGTTTTTGTCACTTTTTTCGGAAATTGCAAATTTAGACGATTTTGTCACTTTTAATACGGATTTTGTCACAAAAAAAATTGTCAGAATTTTAGATGATTTTGTCATATTTTGGAAAAAAATTTAGACGATTTTGTTACATTTTTAGATGGTTTTGTCATAGACGTTTTTGTCATTTCATTAGACGATTTTGTCAATTTTATAGACGTTTTTGTAAGCAGTCCAATGTTATATGTTGATGCCAATGCACGATTTCACATGCTGAATGCGAGAGGTGCTTAATGGTAATACTTTTGATGATACGGTCGCATTTGAGCACTTGCTCAAACACATCTATACACACACACACACCGCGCCATATAGTTAGAATGAGAGCGAGAGTTAGATAACATGTGCATTTTTATGCGAAGAGACATTTAATCGAAAAGTATGATTATGTTTATCAAAATGTACCGCAAAGATGCAGCATGGTTGGTTGATGTTTGTTCAATGTTCAAACACCATGACTGACTGTGTCACTTGTAAAACAGTGTGTGCAAAGAAAATGTGTCAACATCAAGTATAGCGGAAAAGGTGACATGAGTCAACCAAGGTTTCCCATTTAAATCATTGAAACACGCATTGACCCAATTAGATTAGGTGCATTTCGGTATGTGCTTATTATGCCATTTGTGACCTCTGCCAAAGGCAATTAAAACTGTTGCTCTATGAACATACACACTTGCACATTATCTTGACACAGTCGTTCAATTAGATTGTCATTTCCAATTGATTATTCCAAGTGATTATAGTGGAAATGAGAGATTCACATTAAAAACAGTCGCACAAGTGGGAAATTGAATGTTTGATAGGCATAAGACAGATTGTCATGACACATCATCAATGGAATTCTATGTATTTTAATCTTTCGAAATCGCAATGCCTTATAAAGTGTCGACATATTTTTGATTGAAAAAGAATACAAAAAAAAACTATCGAAATTTTTTTTGTGCGAACTGACGCCGTGTTTCTAACCATAACTAAAAACTGTTTGCGAACATTCTATACCAAAGCATAAATAATAACATACGAAGCACTGCTCTTGAATAAATTGCTTACGCTGAGAATGTCTTGGTTGTTGTTGTTGTTACTTTTTTTTATCGTCGAAAATAAGTTAAGGATTCTTTTGAAGATGATCCATTGAAAATGTTTCCATGAATAAAAAAAAGAAGTAGTGATGAAAATTGCAGTAATATTGTTCCAAAAGCAAAGTTATACTTGCACTTTTCGTACTGTTTCTCTGTCTATTCGTGTGTTTGTCTCCTCCTCCTCTCTCTCTCTCTCTCTCTCTCTTTCACACCGATTTGCAGTAAACACACAATGCAAAAATACGAGCACAATATTATCGAAAATGGGAGCCGAAGTTTGGGTGTATACACGCGTGAACAAGTGCACACCAACTTGAATTATTGTTAATGTTAACTGTAGCACATTGTGTGTCGATATGACGCAGTTTCGTTTCCGTAGTTGGATTCATAATTCAGGCGACAATAGTAAAAGTTTTTCACAATTGTCGCCCTAAAACATACTTCAGGCAGAGAGATAAGAACAGCGAGTGAGAGAGAGAGAGCGAGAGAGAGAGAGAGAGAGAGAAAGCGATAGAATGGGACACGATGACAGACAAAATTGAAACTAATCCAAATTGTGCTCACCGAATTGTTATCTCTCATTTTCAACTGCTCTCAGCTGGAAACGGAGCAATTCAACACACGCCGAGTGCAATTTTAAAGCCGAATTTTGTGCGGTGCTCCAAGAGGTAACTTTTAATTTGAGTACGCAATAGGTACCTTTGTCTGTTGTTTGTGTTATTTTTTCTTTCTTTCTCCCCTTCGCTTTTCGTCTGCTATCAATTTCGGAAATTATTCTGTTTTGGACATTAAATTAAGAGAAAAACTTTGACAAGGCAAGTTTTCAACAGCTTTTACAACCGTAAAGTGCACAGCAGCAAGCGTTTGCATCATCTTGGTTTGTCATCGAGCTCAACCGACACGGACAGAACGAGGAAGAGCGGGATGGAGATGGAGCAAGAGAGAGAGAGAGAGATCTTGGGTATAGAATGAATGAATGAATAAGAGACATCTCTTGTCATTAGATGTAAGTGGCACATCTTCAGTAAGTCGCAGAAAATACGAAGAGGAATCATTATTATCATTCATTACGAAACGCCATTCTGAAATTGTCGAGACTTGCTCAAGTATCGAGTCTCAGTCGCACTGTTTGTTTGATTTTGAAAATAAAGAGCGCATATTATTGTTGCGCTTGCGATACATGCCATTTGCAATGTGTTTGTTGTTTTTTTTCCCTGCATCTAAACTGCAATTAAATGAAAAGTGCCGAAACAAATGTACGTTTCTGTGGCAAGTCATAAATTTTAAAGGCTGTAAAACACCAATAGATTCTGCTACTCACGCTCTCTTGCATTTAGCAGTTGCATATTTATCGCCGCAATCGCATTTCCACATATCCGTTCCACTCGTAAAGTCTTAATTATGAATATTTAGAGTAAAAAAAAACATATTTGCAATAATTGGTTACGTTAGAGAGTCAGCGCTAACAATCCCAGCGGTTTCACACTCACATAAACAGAGAAGCAAAAGGCGCATACAAATAAATAGAGAAAAAACAAGACACCAAACTGAAGGAAACCCTATGATTTTTATATGTATGTTTGTGCTTTTTTTCTGCACTCCCTTGCGTTTAAAAAAGTGATGAACAGAGGATTATTAAAGGATTGTGTGCTGAGAGTACGGTGATTTATCTGATCAAAGACATCTGCAGGCTATACACAGCAGAGAGAGAGAGAGAGAGAGAGGGAGAGAGAGAGAGAGAGAGAGAGAGAGAGAGAGAGAGAGAGAGAGAGAGAGAGAGAGAGAGCAAAAAGGACTTGTCAATTTCAAAAGGGAATAAAAACATTTACGCGTCACATGAGGTAATTATGGCTTATCTCTCCCAATTGACAGCTTTTTCTCTAGCGTTGAGCATTTGCAAAAACAAAAACAGAAATGTACATGCTGCTTTGCCTCCCATATCGGGTGCTGTGCTGCATTCAAAAATATTTTATTCATATTGTCGAATCACTTTGAAATGCTTTTCGAGTGTTAATTATCATAATGCTCGAATAATAATAATAAAAAAAATTATTATTCTGTAAAGCGGCATTCTTTTCTGTGCGTGTATTTAGCATATTATGTCATTTGCTGTTTTTTTCTGTCGTGTTGACATTCAGTATGATTTAATCAAAATATGTTTAAATTGTGAATCGGTTGTGCAAAATGCAGACACACACATACGCACACACAAATGAAACGCTATATCAGCAAAAGATGTCGATGTGACGACCGCAAAAAATACATCAACTAAAGGATGCTTAATTAAAATGAAATACAAATTAACGCCACTTTAACTTTTGAACTTAATTTAATGTGAGCGAATGTTATGTGAGTCATTGTTAAAATGATGACATGCGCGTTTTTATCTCTCTCTCGTTCTCTTTCCGATGAGTGCTTATTTGGCGAGCCGCTCGTTGCCGGGGGAAACAGCCGATCACAATTCAGCCGAAAATGAGTGGTTTTTTCGTTTCCATCAAATCTCTCTCTCATTTTATAAAATAAACAACAAAAATATTTGTAGTCGCCTGCCTTTGGAGAATTGTTTTTTTTTTCAGAACAAAAACCAGAAAATAAAATCATGTAAAAAACCAACAAATGGATTTCGTTATTAGGATCCATACAAGATATATTGTGCAGTGTACAAGAATGCTTCGAAACAAAAGAGATCGATATACACACAATGACGATGCTATTCAAACAGTTTCGGGCTGGAAAAAAGCATTCTCTAACTACAGTTTGCGGTGCGTTCGAAAGTGAATCGATGTAAATGAAGAAAGGAAGAGAGAAAAAAATTGGCGGGATCAAAGAGCGCGGCTTAATGATAAACCATTGGCCCGATGGCAACGTTGGCTAGTGTTGACTTTGGTTCTAATCCAATAACGATTTGATCGGCTGCTGGTCACCAGACCAGCCAGTCAGTCACATCAGTCTAATTCCTCGTGTCTCGCATTCGTATCACTTTTGCCGACGACTCAATTGCCAAGTGAATGAGAGAAAGCTATCTCTTTTCCAAACCAGCGATTATAATCGATGAACGGTATAGAAGAGAAGAGAGGGAAAAAAACGCAAATCGGATTACATTTTCCACAATTTTCTTTCTCCCCAGAGGAAATAATTTAGACACCATCAATGTGCGCGCGAGCGCTCACTCGCTCCATAGATAAGTAGTTGTTGCCTGTTTCGATTTTTATTCGTTGGTTGTTGGCACAGGTGGAATGGGGCGAATGAGAATGGCAAAGGGAAAACGAGTGGCTTGATTGCGACCGTTCATTAGACGAATGCATAATTGCTTCGTCATACGCTTTGCATTAGAGAACACTCAAATGAAATTGTATTTCCTCGTATTCATTTGGATGTGATGATTTTTTTTCGCCACATTGATTAAAAATTGATTTTCAAAGAGTCGAGACAAAAGGAGCCGACGGTGCTCAAAGCACATCAATGTATCAAGAGATTAATTTCCGATGTGGAACGAAAACAAAAAATAAGCGATTATTTTTCCAAATGCATCACATTGATGATGCTCTCGGTGTTGACGATGCAATAAAGCCAAGATTGAATAATGATTACGATTATGACTTAATTCCAAAATGCAACACATAAGCGTGTGGTGTGCGTGTATGTCTCACTCTTATTTCACCCCATGCCTAGACGAAGCAACCGTTTCGAACGCCATCGAAGGGGATGACAAAATCTATTTACCAGTGTTTTTGCTTGGTGCTGTGTGCTGATTCAAACAAATGATAACATGCAGCCCATCAGACACGATGATGATAGAATATCTAGAACAAAATTAAACATGCGACGGCTAAACAAAAAGACCTTTGGAAATACCGAAATAATCACGTTGATTTAAGAATGCAGGCACATGGATAAAGAATATCGACACGGCAACGGTTGGGGGAGGGGAGTTCAATGTCAAAATGCATATTCGACGTAGGATTAATTCAATGTTGCTTCCCGCTTGCGATAACGGTGCGAATGTGTCTGTGTGTGTATGTATGTGTGTTTGCAAGAACGCGTCTGTTCGACATTACTGTCGTTAATCATATCCGTGGGTTATGTAAACGCCGAACCATTCGCTTCTAATTGCTCGGAGCGTGTGCACGCTTCGCGGATTCAATTCCATGGGGTTGATATTTAGCTATACAGATTTGCTGTTTGCTATTACGACTGAAATATATGCACACAAAACAAAATCCTTATTTTTCGGCAAAAAAAGTTGTGAATGGAAAGAGGTTGAGCACATTGTTCGACGCACATCGAAACCAAACCACCTTACTCCCAAATATTTCACTTACTGTGAGTGGCGAATGGTAATGGCGATGCTCGCAATTCACGAAACGCTCACCTCCGGCTATGTTTTTTTTTAAAATACCAAATGCGAACTGAGCGAGAGAAGAAGAAACATACGATTTTTCGTTTATAATATTAAGGGATTTTAAGCCGATATCACCGTAATCATCATTATCATTTGCGTTCGTTCGTTCGTTTTTCTCGGCCGTGTACTCAGTGTTTTGTTCCATTTGATTGTGGACCGTGGCAGCCAGTTCAGTTTTGATAAATACGGTTTGAACCCGAACAATGATAATGTTTTGGATTAATGCTATTTACGTCATTAAATGGCATCCATCATCATTTTCACGTAATTTTTATGAGCTCGTCATCTGCATTTGTCTTTGTCCTACGCAAAATGTGTATAAACACCGCGTCGCACAAATGACGTAGGGGCAGCTGTATTAATAGCGGAAATGTATCATTTTTGAAGTGCATTTTATTCGCAACACCTCCTAAAAAAATGCTATCGTTTGAGTGTCATGGAATTAGGTCGGCTCATCGCACTCATTGACAAGTATTACCAAATAATAAAATTTCTCCGCTTAATACAACACATTATACTTATCCACACAGTAACGAATTGGATAATCGCAAATCGTTTTCAACGTGTTATTTTGATTCAATGATCGTACTTATGCGTTTCGTCTCCTCATTTAAAATATTTGCTGTGCGTGATTGCATTTTTGTCGACGAAAGCTGTTCACTATAAATGTTTGCCATAAATTTGTTGCATTTTTGCTGTGCAAATGAATGGATGTGCTTGTGCATTCGTTCACATGTGCAAAATATGCGGTCGGAATTTGCATAGCTCGAACATTTTTTTGGTTTATTTGATTTCTAACTACATTTGTTTGGGAATTTAGCATACGTGCCAGACAACTTCAAAAGCAAGGAACCCAACAACAAGATGAATCATTTTCACTTGAGATGAAATCCCGAAATGGGAAAAAAGCGGCACTCGTACGCCTCAAACAAATGGAATATGAAACCAAAGGAAAAATTTGTGTTATGTTTAAGTAATTTATGTAAATTTGAAGTTGTGTTGAAATCGCGAGCAAAGCGTAAAATAGAGCAGTTGGAAGCAGTAGCAGCGAAAAAAACATACCCGACCCAAATAGAATGGAATGACGATGATTTTGTGTACGCACCCCAATTTATGTCATCAATATATGCTCTGTGCGTTTGTGCATTTCTATGGTGACACCATTGACTGAAACAATAATATTTTCATTGCCATTTTCCTAATCGCATGGGATTTCTCACCACTGGCAAGTAGCTTGATATTCCTTTGGATATGATATTCACTCCCGTTCTACATATCTGTTTTTTTAATGCTACTCTGTTCAGTTCTACTCTGAGCCAAGACTCATTTTCATTCAAGGCTATCGCTAGTTTTCAGCACATATCATCGTTAAATAAAACCATCTATGCCAATTATATTTAAAAGTATGCATGTAATTCTCCCTCGAGCATACAAAATGTTGTGAAACCGTTACAGATCCACAGTATACAGCAGCATCCCTCCGTTTAAATATGTTTATTGCAGTCGTATTTGAAAATGTTTGGCCATTCCTTTAAAATGAAATGGAAAAAAAAATGAAAATAAAACTGAACAGTGGCGACGAAGACGAAACAACAGTGCTCAGAGCATGGAAGCGATTGAGCGAGAAAGGGAGATGTGTGGCACATGGTGAAAAGTGCAGAATACGCAAGCTTCGGGACTTCATTTCAACTGAGTGCATTCGACAATGGATGATGACAATTTTAAAAAAGCATAATGCAGATTATTGCTGATAATATAGTTTTTATTACCTCGACGCGTGTAAGTGTCTTATGTGGATTATTTTCAATGTTGTGTACATCTGGCGAGCAAACAGCAAAGCGACATTATTTTTTGAAATGGAATTGCACAGAGCAAGAATAAACAGAGGGAGACACAGAGAGAGAGAGTTGCGCATAAAAATCGAACAAGTTCATAATCTTGTGCGCTTTCCTTCGATATGTGTATCGTTTGAACTCATGAAAATGAACATTTCGGATACTTCCGTTTTCGTTTAGTCAGTTTTGCGTAAAAAAAGAGAAGAGACATAGAGAGAGTGAGAAGCAGACAAGGATAGAGAGCCACAGCATTCAGTCGAGCATGAAAAATAAATTGCAAGCAAACTCAATGGGTTTTTATTTATTTATTTGCGTGTATGATGATGTGTGGTGTACCGAATTCATCTGTTTATTGGGCATAACACACAGCATCGAAACCTCGTTCGATAGAGGAAGAAACAAACATATTTATGTGTTTTTACATCAATTTAATTGAAATATGTACAATAATTTTGATTTGGTGGCTCAAGGGATATGTGTGTATACGACTCAGAGTCCCCTTCGTGTAATGTATAGCATTTTGGATATGGAGTTCGGTTGAATTAGTTACACGCACACACATGATGCTATTACACTTATTAAATGCGTATGCATGTGTACACTGTACACGTCCGTTGAGTATGGAAGGAGTTGCCCGAATTGTGTGATTGCAATCAATTTGTACGAAAAATAATGAAATCGTCGTTTGAGTGAATCAAATTCAAGGAGTAGATAACATCAAAGCAATCGGACAAACACTCATTCAATTCTTCAATATGGAGTTTTGGTAATCAAAGATTTCGAATTCTCGTTAACCAAAATAAACAATGGTTCTTGTTTTTTCCCCCATTCGTGTGCGTTTTTTTTTTCGTTGCTTCCTCTTCTCTTTTCGCCTTGGCTCGGCGCATTGTTTAGATTTAGCATTTACATTCGGTGTTGGTGTTGTCGTTTGCTGTGCTCACTTCTTTCGGGTGATCCGAATGGAAACCCTTTGGCATTATTTGATTATGAATTGGTCACTGAACCGAATGAATATAAGAGTGAATGTAAAGCCACATGCCATATGTGTGTTTGTGTATTTAAACGAGAACGGTCCAGTTAATATTGCAGTTATGAGTATTTCTCTTGGCATCGCACGAAGATCCAATCTGGTTGATAAACTCTGGGCTGTTCGTAAATGCATCCGACGCTTTGCCACACACACACATACTGAAAAACAGTCTTTGAAACTCTCGATTATATTATCGACTCCGTTTGGATCTCTCACATTCTCCATGTATTTATGCTCTTTCGAGCGATTTCGGTATTTATACAATGCATACGGTAAATTGAACCCGGGCCAATGGCAATAAATTTTACTTTGGAAATTAGTTAAATACAATTGATATTGTATTTACATTGCTTCAATTCGCTGTTCTTTCTCGTTCAGTTCTCCGTTGTTATTTTTTGTTGTCGTCGTTTTGTTCTTTACATTTCGCTGCGATTTGATTTAGCAATTCGAACGTCGAGGAATCCATTTGCCAATATGTGCATTAACAATGGCAATGCGATGCCAATATCCTTTTTGTCTGAACTTAGCAAAAAGGGATTAATGCTCAAAATCAACAAATCGCTTTTACAACCGGAGCAGTTCATTTGGTATGTGCGCGATGTAGAAAACGGTAAAACAGTTTTGATGACAAAGGGATACGCATTTGAAAGTAAAACTAAATGAGAGAAGGAGTGTGAGAGACGAAGCCAACGCATTTCAGATCCACTTCAGCATTTCCGTTTTTAAGAGTTATGTACGTGTGTTTGTGTGTTGTGTTTTGAATTCGTTTGTTAATTTTCTCTCTTTCACTGTCACAAATGCCAAGTGTTGTTGTTGCTGCCATCGAGAGTAAGTTTAAGACGATGGAAACATATAACTCGTTAACGCTGCACTGCTATCATTGCATGTTTATGTATGCGGAAATTTTCCGACTGAACAAAAGGATGGCAACAACAGCAGCAACAGAGAGTGTCGCGGCGTTTGAGCCGCTGCTGCTTCAAGCAAATACAAAAATGTCGCAACACTTTCTCGACTACTAAGCGTCACCGACCAAATAATGTGGCAATGATGATGCCGCTGCTGCTTACACATTTATGCTCACTTGTACACCAACAGCCCCGCAATTCACTTTATTTGAATTCATTAATAAGTGGTCTGCATTAAAAATTCATTTAATTTTAATGTTTAAAATCACACCATGAAATTAAATTGGATTGCTGTGCCCTTAATTTCAACTACAAATATTCTCTGGCTCTCTCGTTCGAAGTGGCGAGATAGAGAAAGAGAGAAAGAGAGAGAGAGAGAGAGAGAGAGAGAGAGATAAAAAACCAGCAACATCATTATATGAATTCATAACTTAACAACATAAATTCCTTAAAATTTTATGCTTGGAAATTATCAAGAATCAACTATTTCATAAAAAGAAAAAATATTATAAATATTGAATTAGTGAAAACAATAAGGTGTGATTCAATTGTTTGTTGAATACGAATTGAGTTTATTATTTTGTTGTCTCCTTCTTTCGGGGTTGCGACAATGCGTCGCAAAACATCTCTCGTTAACTTTCACACCAAACCATTTCCGAAGGGTTAACAATTGAAACCAACATTTATGGCCATATAAACATGGTCGAAATGGCACTCAATGTCTCCGCATACAGCCATTATTCGTCTGACGCTTGACAATAGTTGCATTTTGTCGTGCTAATTGAAGGAAATAAAAATGACTGGAAAAAATATATTGGCTATTTGGCATCACAATTATTGATGTACTCTTTTCTCTCTCTATCTACACACATTTGCGTGAGAAAAAAAAGTATAACACAACGACGCCAAATGTCGAGCGAATAATTTTTTTTTCATTGACTTCAAAATTCAATTATGTTGGTGGTATTTTCTTTTCTCGGTGTATTTCGACAAGCGAAGGGAGAACACCGGGGAGAAAATCAATAGAACACATAGCCTTTCGTAGTACATTTCAATGTGAATAAAATGGCCATGAATGAGAACATAAAACCGAAACTTTATTGCATGTGTTACACGACTCGTTCCATCCTGATTGCTCTAACACTCTTACGACTCATTTTCATTCTCTCTCAATCTCTCTCTCTCTCTCTCTCTCTTTGTCGTATCTCGCTTTTGGCTGCCTCAATCGCCACATGTGCAAGTGTTATCAATAAAGTTTTATACCTCATCGCGCGCACAAAGAATCGAATCGCAAATGGAAAATACGAAGTGAATGCACCAATTTTTCTTTTTCAATACATATTCATTTTATGAACTTGTACTAGTCACTAATACAAAGCGATCATAAAGTTTTGATTCGCCAAATGAAAAAAAAAATGAATGAATAAAAAAACGCAAATAAGAGGAGCAAAAGTATAAGCATCTCCCCGAACACCCTCCAAAAAAAAAAAAAATTGGAATGTGGCCCATGTGAAAACTCTACACACAGCACTTTCATTTTTCGATGAATATGTTCGGTTTGCAATTTGAATCAGTAATTGACTAAATTAAATTGGATGACATTGAAAAGGTTAAGGTTTAACTACGTAGAGAATGTGCCCCAAACAAATTGATGTGTGTTTTTTTTTGCTTTTCTCACTGGCACCAAAAGCTCACTCCGGCTATATTTTTATGTGTATGGAAATGAATTTTCGTGACGCTGTGCAGTGTAGCGTGTGTTGCGAAGTAGTTGGGGCTGAGGTTTTTTTTTCTTGTTTGAATCACAAACTTGCCTGGAACACAAGTGAGACCGAAATGAAAAAAAAACGAAAAACAAATTCAATTTAAATTCCATTATGATATGACGTCCGTATTTTTCTCATTTCGTTTCTCTCTTTTTTTCTTGGCTCTCTGTCGAAGCCGTGTTGTGTTTCGCCGCTGTGACGAAATCGAAGTAAATTCAAAATAAATCAATCTCGAAAGAAAATGCCTCGGAAAAAATCTAAATGTGAATGTGAAGAAAAACCCAGCACCGAGAGAGTTGTAGAGTGAAATAGAGAGAGAATGAAAAAATAATTTCGAAAAGAATTTTTCGTATTTGAATTATAAATGAATGAGGAATCACACTTGCAAACACATCAAAATATCACGCAACACGAATGGCCCGAGGTAAATGGCAAAAAGCAAAAATGTGTCGAAACTTTATTCGTTGGAATCTTTCTTGTGTTCGAAATTTACTTTTCTTTTCGGCTGTTTGCCGCCACCACTACCACGCTGTTGCCGTCGCCGCCGAACATGCTACATGCGAAAAGTTTTTCCGGTTCCATCGCTATGTTTCGTGTTTCCTTTTTTTTCACTGTATCTGTTTTCTTATTTCGTCGGTGGTTTCTTTTTTCATTCTTTGCTCGAAAACTAGCTGTCTATTTTGGTTATTATTTTTGTCCTTGCATGCATATATCCAAACCGCTTTGAACCGAATCGAACCGAACTGAACGCAACAGTACACTTTTTCATTGAATCAAATGCGTAATGCAGGCAAACGTACACACACGATACGACACGACAAGACACGATACAAGCCAACAAAAGAAAATACGTTACATTTCTTGATCCATATTATATTATTCCACATGGAATTGCTTGGCTCTCTCCCTCTTCGGCCCTTTCTATCCTTTATGTGCTTGTAGAAAGCAAAGACCACTTACAACTAGGATATATTTTTTATTATTTTTCCTTTTCATTTGGAGTATTTGTGTGTTCATGTGCTTGTCTCAACGGTATATTCCCTATTTGTCGCTGTGTATCTTCCCGACACACATCGAAAGGGAGTATGGACACATATTCTTCGGTAGCTGATTCTTGTGTAAACTCATTGGCCGGAAAATCAGAACGAAAAACTATTGACTTACGCACACCATTGAAAAGCGAGCAAGAGATAACATTTGACTTTCGTTCATTCATTCACTCACATCGAGACCTCATTGTTGCTGATTCATTTTAAATTAATAGCCATTCCGGCCAACGGTGAAGTAGGGGGTTTGATGAACACGCCAACACACAACGGAACAACTCTTCCTCAATAACAATAACAACAACAACAACACAATCCCATTCATAAACGAAGTGTAGAAATAGTGTGATTAATCGTTTTTCATTTATCGATTTTCGTTTGTTCGCTTTTTATTTTCAGTTTTCATGTTTTATTTTCAAACGCTATGTGTTTCATCTTATGAATGAGAGGTCAAAGAAAGAGAGAAGCGAGACAAAAATCGAACGAATATTCAGGTCATACCTGTCGCATGTATTTACGATTTATTTCGTTGTTGCGATGTATTTATAATGACGAGAGGTGAACAACAACAGCTGTTCGGCTAGAAGAAGCTCATTTCGTGACCGAATGCTTTAAATTGTTCGCGCTTTGGAAAACATATATCACATTGGCAAATCTATCTTCTTTTTTTTTGAGTTTAGATCGATTGCTATTCATCGCCTCCAATGAGCGTGCGCTCACCCTCTCTGTCGCTCTATATATGGCACATACATATATCGTTTGGAGCCGTATCGACGCCAACGTGTTACGACGACCATTCAGCCATTAATAAAATATTCAATTTCAAAGCGTTAACACGTGCATGGAATCAGTTCATTTCGCGGCAAACTTCTCCCATTTTCCCAATATAATGATAAAAATATGCGATGAAAATTGATGATATTTTTCATTCGGGCAGCAAAAGGAGAGAAAAAAAAAGAAGAATAAATTGAACGTCCTTCGACGACGACGACGACGACATCATCCGTTCGAAATGTGCAAATGATTTAGTGACGGTAGTTTGTGTCAGTTTTACTGTAATAAATGTCCCACTCGTTAATGTATGCAAGACAAGCCGAAAAACTTTGTGTCGTACCATCTTGATAAGTTACCATTGATTGTTCACGTCTCTCACATTGTCGAACATATATGAAAACGTGAGTGAGAACGAATGACGAATAGAATGTAGCAAATGTACATACATATGTTACACACACACACACACACACACAAAAAGAAAAAAAAAGAATCGAATCAAAGGAAAAACCGTCTGAATGGTCGTTTGTATTGTGTGCGCGCGTTCTGAATAGATCGCATATTCGGCGATGTGTTGAACAACGGGCAAAGGTACGGAGCCGGTATAAAATATAGTATTTTCTGTCCTTCATCAAAATGATTCAATTCATTATTCATAAAATTCGGTGATCGTTTCCCCAATTCAACGCACACTCACCCTGCAAACACACATTTCGAGAAATGCACAGCGAAAGATTCATCGAGTAGTCAGCTCACCCTCGGCGTTCGCACTAAGCGGTATTTACAATTTTACCATTCGTTTGACTGGGTGCTGTAGCCGCTGCTTTTGTTCACTGTCATTCTCTGTCTTTCGTTCTTTCTTCGTTGCGATTTGTGTGAGAAATGCAAAGTTGTTTGCACCAACTGAAATTCTTTGGAAGTGTGACATAATGTACGATTTAGTGGCCTGATATATGCCGATAATCGGCATTTCAACAACGCAAGACATCGGAGTGTACAACTACACACGGCCTAACTTGGTGGCAACATGAACTTGTTCCATGAGAATAGGCCAGCTGCATTGTTTAAGCACATGCACACTACACTCATGGCTCCCTGTGCCTTCGTTGCTTCCATTTCCATTTTCCATTGAATTGCCACCGAATGAAAAGTACGGAACACATTTTTCCATTGAAGGAAATTTGTTCAAATGTATCGAATTAGTTCCAAATTGCCGAAAACACGACAAGCCAAGCGACAAGATCTATTGTCCTCCGCATGTAAAATACACGCGCGGAAACTTTAGTAGGGAGGCTACGACGACCAATAAAAATGACAAAAATTTTGTTACATGCATGTACCATTATGCAGTATTACATTATTGCATTGTGGTGGATGGGGCTGGATTTCTGTATCTAATATGACTGAAATGAATGTTTTTGTGTCGAGTGGGTGGGTGAGAGTGAGAGAGTGAGTGTGTGTGTGTATCGAAATTGGAATGAAGCATTTTTTTTGTTGTTGGGGTGGTGATCTTGGTGAATGAACATTTTCAATTCATACCGACTACCAAATGTAGTAAATTTTACGGTATGGGTGCACGTAATTTTTGGTGCGTTTTACGCAATTGAAATTTTTTCCGTTTTTGTTTGGGGGTTGATTGCGAACAATCAAGCATTACGCGTACTAGCAATAATGTACACTCACACACATACACACACAATCGCATAAATTTGGGCAAGTGTGCTGAGTACAAGACGGAAAATGAAAATGGCATGCGAACGACATGCTGACAACGTTTTTCAACACATTAGCATGTGAATTCAAGCGATATGCAAGTGAGAAAGAAAGCATACTCTCTCGTTCTATCTCCTTTCCTCCTGTGCCCGTCAAAACCAAATGAAATGAAAAACCATTTTATTCGCATTTCAACCACTATGTGTCGATGGGTTTGGGAGACGACGATGTCTAACTTTATTGTTCGATTGTTATAAAATGCACAATGGTACACATACAATGGTTGAATTGTTGATTTTGTGCTCCTTTTTCACAGTTGTGTCGATACAATGCACAGCATGCCGGCGCTGTCATTGCCACTGCCACTGCCAAAAAGGTCAATATCACCACCATCATCGCCCGTAAGAGTTCAGAGCCACATATATATATATATTCTAACGATTCGGGTGAAAAAGCAGCAACAAAAGACAGCGAAAGTGTTTATGACAAATAAATCGAAATAGCAATGAAACTTGGTGTAAATGTGTCGCTGGCCAAGCGAATGTATTTGGAAATCGACACCGACCGATCATCACGGAGGTGATTGGCAAAAGTTGAACGGCATTTAAAAAGGCGAGTTGTAAAGTTATTAGTGTGCGATTAGGGTGAATCAGTTGCTAATAAGTACACGTCGGGCTTAAAATGGCCACGGAAACAGCGGATTTTCTAATGTGACAATAGAACAGCAAGCGATGGTTCACCCAGCAAGAATGGAGCTCATGAAGAAAAAGTTGTGCTCAAAGTAGAATAAAAAGGACAAAGTGCTAATCTTGATTTATGTATTTCAAGTTTGTTTTTTCTTCGTACTCTAAATCGTATTCGACGTTACTCTCTTTTGAGTTGTACTTTGCACGTACTTTTTTTCTCCTCTTATTCGATGGCGAACGAAACGTACCAACAGCATGTGGACGCAAAGACCACGAAAACATAGGGAAAAGGGTGTTTAGAACAAGCGAATAAGATGTATTACCCACGTAACACAAAAAGACAGACGTTCCAAGAATTAACAAAGAATACAAGAGAAGACGTCAATACAATGTAAAGCACACAAGACATTCAACTGCTGCTGAACAGTTGAAGCAGCAGGAGAAAATGATGATTTGTAAATATAATGGTTAAATCCCATAAATCGCTTTCAATCTGAATAATCCTTCAACTTCAATAAATCGAAATTGAGCCACTTGCACAAGCAACGTCCAATCCCTTTGTGCTCGCCATTCATGATATGTATGAACAATGCACTTGGGGCGATTTGTCGGAGCATTGACTCGTTTGCCATATAACAGCATTTCGCTCTCTCTCTCTCTCTCTCTCTCTCTCTCTCTCTCTCTCTTCCTCTATCGCACATCGATTGATTTAGTGGACTCGCTTCCAAAGTGATAACTTTGTCAACGCCAAAATGATACATTTTCGCACCATCGACCAATTTAAGTGACAATTTTAATTAAAATTTGTTATGTGATTTATGAAACTATATTCATTGACTGTTCATTAAATTTACGAAGAATCTTCCAATTTGAATGGCATTTCGTTCGACAAATTTAATGAGAAATGCGAAAGAAAATTGACGGGGGCAATTCAAGGAAGATAGTACTATATATATCAAACGGAAATTTGGTTCAATCACTTTGACACAAACACAGATAAACGCACAATCGCCATAAATTTCCGTTTCATTTGCGCTTCGATTCGACCATTTCCAATTGTAATTCTTCATTACTTCGTGACGATGTAGTTTTTTTTTTCTGTTTATCTTCTTCTTCTTGCTTGCGACATGCGGCAGAATTATAAAAAGCTGTGCTGCTATTCGATATTTGGCAATAAAATATCGTCCATTACAATTGAAATGTTGTCATCGATCGGCCGTGGTGCTTGAGAGGACGCAAAAGACAAACTGCAAATAATAAAAGTGCCGAGGACAACGCATGACTTGGCAATTGATCGGTATTTTCGGATGGCGATAATTCTCGATATGGCAATAGGACAGGCAATCGCATCCATAAAATGAAAGCCGAAAACTAAACAATGAATTTGATTATAAATCTTCCGGCTGAACAATACAATCGAACAAGAGAAGACGGAAAAAAATAAGCAATTTTCTGTGTACTGTCACAACGTCATGCACGCCATTTCCGTGACACTTCTCGTTCTCTCTCACTCTCTCTCTCTCTCTCTCTTCAGTGCGGGCCGATTGGCAATCATTGGCAATATATGTGTAATGTGTATAGAGAGTGAAACATTGCAAAAGCAATCACTCACAATCGCACCCAATACTAAAATACATTCACATTAAATGCATTGGTTTTATTCTTTTATTTTCTCGGTATTTATTATTATTACCGCGTATTACGCTAAATGTATTGGGCCTATTGATTTCGCACCAAACACCACTCTTTTTTGCTTTATTGCCATTTTTTCGGCCTCTCTCTGACTTTCTCTCGGTCTCATACCCACTCACTCATCCCTTCCCCTTCTCTCTCTCTCTCTTCATCCGCATTCATTGTTGGCCACGCTTGCCAGCATAAACGGGGCTCCCAATTTTTGTTTTAATACCCCAAACACATGCAACTATTCGTTTAATATCGCCGAGATTTTTTCCGAATACGTTCATTCCTCGAGCCAAAAAGTGATGTGTTTTCCAATCTCGATATGCCGTTGACTTGCTGTGCTTCTATTTGCGACATCAATTTATGCAATAACACAAATATCGCAGCCGCTTCGAACAAATAACATTTGGTATTCTTTTCGTCAACTCGGCTGAAGAGATACCAGATGAAAAAATATGATGACGCCAAACGCGTACACAACCATCACCATCACCACTGCTGCATCAATGGAAAAAATATGTTTGAAACAAAAACGATACATCGACCCGACAAAAAATACTGAACGCAAACACGAACAAAACAGTCCTAAGCAGAGAGAGAGAGAGAGATAGAATGTGTAACTTACAGAACGATAGATTATGAATCGGTCGACGAGAATATGTGTGGCATTTTCGTTATATTCGCTGACTGCCTTTTTTTTGCTCTATGCTCGCTTTTTGCGAGATATGAAAGTTTTGGGTCTCATTGTGTGTACGAGTTGGTATGTTTCGCATCTGCCGAAAACAAAATATTTGTCAGAACAATTCGGGAAATGCGTTGCCGGGCTTTTAGGCGAACACTAAGTGGCTGGCTTTTATTTGTATGATTCGCTGACGCAATTTAGTGGGCTTCAACGTACGCATATTGGTTTCAATTCGATATACACACGGCAAGCGACTAGATACGGGAGCATTTTCACATATGCCATCTCTTCGCTCGTCGGGTTCTTGAAAATGCGTGCTCCATTTTGAGAGAGGTGTCGAAAATGAAAGCGTTCATGCACTTACGTAATGGATGTGATATGTGCCCGAAAAAACAAGAAGAAGAAGAAATATGCACGCATGAATAAAATAAATATTTCCTATATAAGAGAAAACACAAACAAAAGACCCAACCAAAATAGGAGAATTGTAAATATGAAGAGCATACGCACAACGAAGAATAAAAATAAAATAGAAAAAAAAAGTAAATAAAACACAATTGTATGACTAAGATGGTTTTGGTCTTTGTTGTTGTTGTTTTTTTGGGTGACAACGTAAACACACATACGTATGCATTCGAAACGTGTTCGTGTGTTCATGGAAATCGACTTCATGTAATGAAACATATGAGCAGGATTTAACCAACCAAACCAAGCAACCACCATATCACACACAAAAGACTTTTCCGCTGACATTTTGAATCCTTCCCGTAAAGGTAGAGCGATGACGATGACGACGATGAGCTAACGCTATGCTTGCGGAACTCATTTTGGTTCTTTGTGGCAATTGAACATACACATTTAACTAATTTTATTGACATGGTTCGCATATATGAATTGCTGCTATACGACTCACGCGTCGCTCTGTTTATATTAAAATTTGCATATACATCATGTAAAATTTGGCTACATTTTAGTACGCTTCGGCGAAGGTTTAAAGGTGTTGAATGTGTATATTTACATAGGTTGAATTCCATCCAAACGACTATCATAATTTTACCATCTAAAAATACCTCGAGTGAGAGCAAATTCTCAAGCGAACGAAACTATGTAAAAATCATTGTGTCGATAACACGTCGTGAAAACGGCAACGTTCGTTCGTATTGATGACGCAGTAAAATGAAATGCGTAGTCAAAACTTACCTGAAACGAGAAAAAGAGAGAGAAAAACATGAATAAATGATCGAATCAGAATACAAAATCATAAGGAAATTTGGAATTTATTTTATTGACTTTCGTTAACACCAAACGAAGAGCGAACAATAAAGATGACAGATAGTAGCGTTTAATGCATTTTAGTTTGAATTAAGTTTTGTGACTTAAAGTTTTGTTACGAAGAAAAACGTAAAGAACGAAAGAGAAAAAAAAAACTTTTTCAAATTGTTTGAGCATGTCGATTGGGTTTGTGTAGTAGTTGTGTGCGATGATTCAAGTCATATTTGAGTTTTTTACGATTTGCACGTTTCCACTCCAATCGACATGTCCATATCTCGAAACGTGTTCAAACTATGAACTGAGTTCAACATTCATTGAAATAGTTTTTCAAAGATTTAACTGCTATTTTCGGTATTTTATCTCCACACCATACATTTACACGGCGACAATCGATTATACGGTTTAAACTAAACTCGTACACTTTCCTGAATGCTACCGATATAATGGATGTTTATTGCTTGCTCAGAATGACGTAAACACACTACGTGTGTGTGTTGTTTTGTTCGATGTTCGCCTTGAGATGCGGAAACGCACACAAACACACACACACAGCGCACAGTTCAATTTAATGGCGCTCCGTATAAATGCACAGCATCCACTTGAATAAATATTTTAACAATATTTATATATGAAAATTGCTGAAAAGTCGTTAGATATTTAATCGATAAGCTTGGATTTTGATCTCTTTTAGGTATTTATGCGTTACATGGGTTTCTTGGCCAATAAATCGTTTATCAATAAATTAAGTTAAGCAAATTGCTGCAGCTTTGCTATTGTTGTTTCTCTTTATGGTTCCATTCACTGTGGCCGCCCCGTCTCAAATGTACCATCTCTTTCTTTTCCTCTTTCTCACTCGCTCTCTCTCTGCCTCGTCTTCTGTGCGCTTTGTCAAAATGCACGAGTGTATCGATCAAGATGTAATCAAAAACCGATGCCACACACAAAACCATATGTTGTAATGCAATAAGTGGAATAACAATCTTGAATGCCGCTGTTGATTGGATTGAGCATGGAATGAAGCACTTTTTATTAAAATATTGACAAGCTTCTTCAAGTGCACAAATGAACAAGTTGTAAGTTTGTGTGTGAATGTGCGAAACGGATCAAATATTGACTACTGCCAGTGCTATACTCGGCACCGTTCCGCTTCGAGCTCATGCATGCGAAGCGCAAAAAGATGACAGTCATGAACAAATGCAGGAAGGAATTTAGAAGCGATAAATCTTTGGTGAAACTTTCTTGTTTGGTAAGACTCACTGCTTAGCCAATATTTACGCAATCGATTTTCTTCTTCATCCGCACAAACATAGCAGCAGCAGCAGATGCTTCGTATTATTTTTCAGCTGTGTTTTTTTCTTGTTGTTGTTGCTGTTGTCATTTTCTTGGAATAGAGTTTTATGGATGTATGTTTTTGGATACACGAAATACGACCGACTAATTGGATCGAACGAGTGATTTTTTTGTTTTACTTCAACTCAACTGAAAATCTACTAATTCCTGGAAAAGTGAACACAATTACATGCTCATATTTTCACTCGGACTGTCGGAAAGTGGTAAAGTTTCTCGCCAAAAAGTAAACCATGAACATTGGACTTCACAGTAGATAGACCGATTCATGTGTGTTAGAACAAAAAGCTCAAATGTAATCGTTGCCATGATGTCACACGGAATCAACAACATCACATCGTTAAGCATCAACACGGAAAATCAGCAGCAGCACAATAACTTCTGAATTCGGACAGTGGAAAATCTCTGCCCGTAAAACATTTCAAAAGTTGCTTCGGCCACTTAAAATGAGACACAAAAAAAAAGAAGATGAAGAAGAATGCTGTCGCAATGTGTGTAAATTCTGAGTCGAGGATCGAGTGTATTTATGTGTCGCATTTTGCACCTCAGAATACTCCAAGGATGCTTTGTTAGCAGACACATGATAAATGTATTGCCGAACACACTCAACTCTCGACGCCAGACAGTCACACCAAAACAAAGCATTAACTTTATTTCATAAATCACCGAAGCAGAAGTAAAACGGACACGTTTTTTCGGAGAAGGAAAGTTATGAAATGGATGGAAAGCAAAGTATTTTCGCAACAAGACACACACACACACAAAAAATTCGACGCGAAAAAAAATCTCATTCATGTAGCCAAATGGATGCCAAATTCAATTCCAGCGCATATGGACGAGAGAATGGCCGAAGAACATTGGATTAATTATGATATAAGTGTTTGCAACATTCTTTCGAGTGGAAAGTGGAAAATGCAAATTGCAAAGGAATCATCAACAAGAAAATTCAATTCGTGGCCAGTATCATGGCAACGGAAGTGCTCTCGTCATTACGAAACTTCTCACATTCATACGGTTCGAACTGTTCGATGAATGCATTTTTCCACTCTTCCGTTAATTGGATTACATCAGAATGAGTTTTAGCTTGCCGTCTGGTCCTCTCCCCCATTGGCAACAATGACTAATTTCATTAGATCGATAATGTGTCAAAATTGAAATTAACCGAATTTAATTCACGGATCGGCGTTGCCGATGGATGCGGCAAACGCATTTTAAAAAGTGATGGATGAAGATTGAATGCGAGGTGAAATTGCAATTTTCAATGATTAAAGCTTCCATTGCGCAGTTTTTCAAATTCGAACACAAAGCACGCCTTGAATTAATCGATTCTCCGTGTCTCACCCCAACATAGTATCGTTGGAGAGGGTGAATTAAAAGCATTTCAATGTCCATATTTTGTTTCAAATTGACAGGATTCAGTTCGTTCGCGCGCCTTGGAAACGGATGGAAGAGAAGGCGAAACAAAAAAAAATAATGAAGGTGTAAAAGTGAATATATGGAACAGGTACATCATTTAATATTTCATAATTTGCGCGAGACGATACTGAGGCAAGGCAATTTGTTACCGCGATCGATTATTGAAGTCGACATCTGCCATACGGTTTTCTTCATACCCCGAGCACGGTTTATTTAGATATCTTATTAACCTACATTTTACAGTGACGTCGACGGAACGAATTTGCGAGTGGGGAGAGTGGGAGACAGAGTGAAAGAGTAAATGAAAAATGGCTAGAAGACATTTTAATTTGGATTAATTTTAACCTTAATGGCTGCTACAAAATGATAAGTGAAAATATCACAATGTTAACAAATTGAATTAGGTTAATAAACAGACGAGAGCGCTAGGCGCGTATGTAAATTCACTAAGCGCACATAAACTCTCTCTATCTCCCAGTTTGCTCTTACTCTCTCTCTCTCTCTCTCTCTCTCTCTCTCTCTCTCTCTCTCTCTCTCTCTCTCTCTCTTTCGTGTTCAGTTAAATGCTAAAATGCTAAGTGGTACATGTCAAGGCACTGGCAAACAAAACAGTAAGCATTCATATCATTTCTGATTTTCATGAAATAATTTGAAATGTCTATGACGCAAACAGACGCAGGACACATTCAATAGGCATAACGATATTAATGTCAGGCCGTGCAATCATGTTGAATTGTGAGCCCTTAAATGAGACAAACACGCATCACCATGCCAATGGCGCACAATCTGGAACTCAGACTACATAGAGTCCGACAACACCCTATTTTCTATTTTTGATTCCGATCAAAGATTGCATGCAATTTGCTCGGAATTGTGCAAACAAAGCACAGAAGAAAAAAAAAATGTTTTGTATATAAATAACTTGATATTGAATCCGTGGCGCTTTCGTTTATATGGAACGTCGCGCATTCCCCAAAGGTTATTGATAACAGAATTCTGTTTGCTATGAATTAGTAATGCCCTCCACAAAAATGAAATCAAACGCAACTGGGCTGAGCGCGAGCTATCGAATGTCAAGGCTTTAAAGCAGTTCGTGTCTTTGTGGCTCGTGCGTGCGGAAACAATGAGCGGAGAATTGGAAAACGCATATCCATTGTCTTAGTAACGATTTGGTGAACGCAAACACAAAGTACAGCATTTCACTCTTTCTCTTAATTCTCTTGATTGAGCACATCTTCAATGCATATCATTATTATTGTTGTGAAAGCATTGAATCTAAGGACTTAATAAACAATAACGGATTCAACGGTTGTTTTCGGTAAAGTAAAGCATTTTCTGTTAACTCATTAGAATAAGCAGCATACCGAGTTTTATACCGAAAAAAAATGGAGGCCCAACTGTGTGTAAGTGTGTACATAGTTGTACGGCAAACATTGTAAATGCTTTTTGATTGACTATAAATGACTCGCAGCAATTTTGAACCAAAACTATTCGCTTCACAAGCCCAAAGTTAAACACTGCCGAATAAAGTTGAATGAATTTTTCATGAAAAATCCATTAAAAACATAGTTTACTGCGAAAGCTTTAATTATCGCATTTCGCCGGAAAATTGATCGAAACAGTGAACTTTTCGGTTAATGGAGGCGAATCGGTCATGTCTGGTTCAGTCTGCTTGGCCATACCAACATCTCCATTTAACTCCAATCCCTGAATAGATATCGCCTTTGAATGTGATTTGAACAAGTTTCGCATTGGCTGTGGTAGGAGAATAGCATAAATTTTCGAACATCCGCTTCTGCACGATATCGATAAGAATCCGTCTGGCTTCGAAGTGTGGTGACGTGGTCCAAAGACTATTCGATGGGCAATTAAATTCCGGAAATTTAAAATGCATACCTTTTTGAAATATGCCCCAGACGGATACACCTATTTTTGGAGCACTTCAATCCTCTTTAATTATATAATGAAAGCCGAAAACCATTTATTCTAGTCGCCGTGTACACATCCGGTGTGTGTGTTTTTTTCCCAAAATAATATTCAAAATTTTAGGCCACCACTAGTCATGAACTATGTAACATTTTAATTAGACTTTTGACATCCGATTTATATATATTCAGTTTTCATATCTCCATACTCCCGCATCGAATGAATAGCATCGCATAAACATACATAGGAGAAACTTAAATATTTGATGAACGAGACTTTTAAAATATACACCGAGAATTGTTTTTAATCATACAATCTTAGTCACACACACACATGTTACGCTCGGAATTGTTCTCACCGGCAGCGACGGCGACGATGATGGTGGCGGCGTCAGTAGAGGGGTGATATTGGTGAACAGCATAAAGACATGTTGAAAGATTATCGACCGTTAGACAGAAAATTTCATTCCATCTCGCAGCCGTTTTTTGCTGAACGTTGAAACAATGCCACAAAACCACAACCGCAAAAATGTAACTCTCGTTTTTTCGGCTTGATTTAGCATTTCGATGCAGCACTGCTCTGTGTTCGTTGTATGTGTGTAATGTGTACGTGTGTTATCTTTCTATTTCACCATGGCCACTTAGCCCATTGTTTGGCATATGGAATGTGTTCAACTAGAAAACAATTGATATTAGCTTTTAATGTTTATATTTTATGCATATTATGCGGTGCTCCCCTTTATCGAGCTGTTAGTTAAGAGTGGATCGTTTCGAAGGTGCTGTGCTTTCTTTTGCTGGAATACATGGTAACCATCTTGCCAAATGCTCGCTACATCGCCTTCATTTGTATAAAATTTAGCAGACATTTTGAAACTTTAGAATACTTTGGTAGAATTTCCCCTATGAATACGAATGATGTCACACAACGTGATACTTTGTTGGATGAATCGACATCGAAATATATGCATGAGATTAAATAGAACCTATATGCTTTCTCTTTTTCCGTCACGCAAAGCTGATTCTAGTTTTTGATGAGATTTTCTAGTTTCGTAGAATTAGTGATTTAAGCCGTTCGATCTCGTTTGCTTTACAATTTATTTAGGGATTTTCCACGAAGATACGCTCTGTTTTTCGTTCATGCTCCATTCGATTGGAGATAGGCCATTTTTTTCCCCAAAGCATCACATGTGTATTGGACCAAAAAAGCAAACAAACAAATCTAATGTTATGATGTAATATCTGTTTGCCGAATTGATTTCCATTTCCAATTGACCCAATCGATGCTCGGCATCCAAAAATCGGAAAATCCTTGAAAAATAAAATCATCCACAAACACCCCGTAGGTACACTGTACAAAACCATTTCACATACGGCAATAGCAAGTCTCAATCACAATAAATAAATACTCAAGACCAATTTGTTGACGTGTAAATAATGTGTCAGGAAAAAATTGCCGTACCGAATCGATGCGAATTGTGTTTTGACAGGGCACAGTAGACAAGGGCAAGAGAGAATCACGGCTCAAGTGAAAGGTACTTTGATGAGTGGTTGTATGTTTGAGTTTTGGAATCACAGGCAAATCTTATATGCTGCGGATAAGCAAATGAGTGGCGACGACGGTGGCTCCTATACGAGCCGAGGTGAATGGGAGTGTCTTTGACACACATCGTCCCATTGCATTCTCGTCAATAACATTCAAACGGAGCCGAAGCTAGAAATTGCTATGCTCAATAATACCTCGAAGTGAGCAAAGTGGTTGCCGACAAGACCAACTTCTCTGAATGCATTGAGATGGTCGCTTCAGCGTAGCCATAATAATGTCAGTGTTTTTATTGTAGCACTGGCTATTGAGCACAAGACGTGATTGGCTTCTTAAATCCGATTCATCTGCCATAGTCGACATCGTCGTCTTCTTACGCTGTGTACCGAACAGAAGGTATAGCACACACACAGAGAGAGAACGAATCTCACTACTTTCTGGCACATACTTTCCAACGAAATCGTATCGAGATTTGTTGTGTCGTGTGTGTGCTATTTTTTTTCCTTGTTGATCCAAACGAGAAATGAGTGTGGAACGAGAGATAATAGAACGCAATGGACGATCTGTTCAAATAATTCTCTCTTTCCTATTATTATTACCGATTTTCGTTCAAATGTTGAAACCGAAGAAGCGACCGAGTGATAAAGAACGAGAGAGAACAAGAAAAAGAGCATGGGGTAAAAATGAGAATCTCAAGTCAATCGTATTATTATCTCCTATGACCAAATACTCGACAAGAAGGAGAGAAAAGTTGTCGCGTAAGCCGATCAAGATTTTTCCGTCTGTCGTCTAGCATGCTAGTACGAACATTTATGGATAAAACGCGCCGGAAAAACGAAACTAATCGAATTTTGCAAATGTATCAGCCACGGCAACAATATATATACCTTTTCATATGCAATTGAATAAATGTGTTGCCGAAGAAAACGTGCATTTTGAACATTGGATCATGAACTGTCGCTCGTATATTGGACACACCATCGTTTGCCATATCTGTCTGTACATGAACCCGTGATGCATTCAAAATGCGATTCGAAACAATTAATGGAATTAAATAGAAAATGTCACGAACGCAAATGGCATTTTACACCTATTGCCATCATGCGATTTTATGCGCGCACTCATTTGACATCGCACTTTGCACGTTTCATGCTCCTTGTCGTCGTCCCAATTGCATTTTTAGCGAAAAGGCACCTTTTCTCGCTCGCCACTCCACATTTAATCCGGCACAATTTTTTGGCGTTTGTAATTAGTTTCGTTTTCATTTTCGATTTCTTTCTGGCTGATGTTGCAATTGTTATCTTTGGAAACGGTGTCGTTGCACGCAAAAATGGGCGACAAAATGTGCTGCAAAGCAGTCATGATTAGAAAATGGTCGGGAAAAAAGTGGTTACTTTCAATTGTCTTGTGGGAAATCAGTAATGCAACAATGCCACCCAAATGAACAAACAATAGAAATTAATGAAATGCCACCATATCTACGAAATGGCATACCATGCAAACGTCAGCCCGAATAATCTAATGCGTTTTATCGTCGCATTTTGGTGAAAGTAAATGTCGCCATTTGCCACACACAGCGTCGTCGTCGTCGTCGTCGTCGTCGTCGTCACAAAATTAATTTCATAATACACCGAGTTTGAATTTAATAAATCCAAACGGCAAACGCCGTTGGCATCGCCTCTTTCGGCGAGAGACTTAGTGTATTAGGTGTGGCCGTCATCGTTGTTCTCTCTCTCTCTCTCTCACTCTCATCGTCTATTTTCCCAAAACTGAACTGGCGAAAACGGTTTATGTGTGTTCCATGTCTACATGTAATGCAATAAATAGCGTTGCAAGCGATAACCGTGTACACCAAACAAAAAAAAAACGCTCGGGAAAATTCAAAAAAAATGTATATATGTAAATTTATGCCATTAAAATTTGCATACTAGAATATCATATCGCATTGCCATAAGTGGCCATTAAAACATTTTACCGAAATGAAAAGCGAGAAAATTACAACTGAAAAAAAGGTCTATGTGATAAAGAGCCAAGGTATTGGATTTTCTTCCATTTTTTTTTTCGGTCATTGTTGGTGATCCAGTCATTTTTTTTTGTATTTTGGGAGGGCTTCACCGTTGGCCATTTCAAGTGTGCAGTTGACATTTGAAGTACATGAGTTAGCTGAGGTAGAGCAAAGCAAAAAAAAAAAAATAGCAATGCGGTTTGAAGTAGGTTGCAGTCAAATTCTAGAGACGAGCTGACAACACAAGCAAAACAGTAGAATGAAGTGGAGAAAACGACGAAGCATTTTTGACCCGAAAATTTAGATTGGATCGTCGTAGTGCTTCGGCCAAGTGTTAAAAATGAAACCGTAAAAATAAACGAGTTCAATGCAAGTGAATATGTGCAATTGCCTTTGCGTTTCCAGCATAAACAGAAAGCGAAATTGAAAATGAAGGCATATCGAATGTGGAAGCGTGTGTGTACGTACACCGTGCAACGTTGTTACCAAATGCAACGAGATAAAATGTAATTTTCTAACTTGAATGCGGATGGTACACTTTTTTTCTAAGTAGCTATACAAAATGGAAGCGCTACAATTTCAAGAGCTCATCAAACAGTAGTGGTACGAGACACAACGACGACGACGACGACAACGCACACTTAGGCCAGCTAAAGGGAATGAGATGGAAAATATTGTGTATATCTCATGTTACATTTACATTTGTTAGTTAGCACAAGCCCCGTTGTCATTCGTGCACTCTATTGTGCATCTAATCAATTTACCGTTATTATCTCACAGCAGATGTAGTTTTTACTCGCTGCCATTGCATCTCGTTTCATTTTGTTGCTGTTGTTTTCGTTACTCTCTCTCTCTCTCTCACTTTCTATTGCTCGTATTAAATATCAGTTAACTTATTTTTAGTCTCTTTTAGCCTGTCGCATCATCTCCACTTACACCGATTTCTCATTTATGATTCATTGCATGCCGTTGGTATAGATAAAAACGATAAGATGCCCTCCAACACAGCTGAGATATCAAATGAATGGGAGCGAATGCAAACGCCAGTGAAACTAGAAACACACGTCTCTCTCTCTCTCTCTCTCTCTCTCTCATCTCGGATTCAATGGTCGCAATCTACGTTGTTTTAACATCTTTCTTATTTATTAACATTTTATCTTCTTCTTTTTCTGCATGTTTGTATTTGATGTCATTATTAGCGTCAAGGTCGTTAGTTGTTATAATCTTTTATCTTTGATAACAACTAAAGATGAAAGCTTTTCATGTCGTCAACGACTCAGAGAGAAAAAAAAACATGATATGGCAAAAGACGTTAAGATGCGATTTTGCATCAAATTTGAAATTAACTCCGACTATTTTCTCTGGTTCTCTCCATTTCAAATTGCCAAAGCTGCAAATTATAAATTATAAATTCTAAGTTTTACTTAAATGGAATGGAAATTGGCTTAAAGCGCACGTTGAGCGTAGTGTTGCATCAAGATAATTTCGTCGCATGAAATCGATATTTCAATCAAATTGAGCATGGTTATGTTCACTATTCGCGCTAAAGTGCTGATCTAACAAGGTTTCTTGAATGTCGTTCGACCAAAAAAGTGAGGATGAATAGAGAGAGAGAAATGGAAATCTCGGTAAAATTGATAAGTTCTTCAGGAGTGAGATGGTACTGTCAAGTCGATAAGTCGTTGTGAATAACGGTATAATGCAATATATACGTATATCGAAAAGAGTTCGTGCAACATGAGCACAAATAAGCTGCTGCAAAGTAATAATCTAGGAATTATTTGACAATGGCTTCATTCGATTTGCACATTCTTCGCACAAATCGATTATCATTTTGAAGTTATGTGGTGTAGATGCATAGCAATTCAGATTGCAACCGACAAAGAGATCTGCTGCTGGTGATGTTAGTAATAATAATAAGCAAATTCGAGTGTTTTTCGGTTGCTTTCGATTGCCCACATAATTCAATACAAAATATCCCGGAAATGACATTATTCTTATTTATGTGTACATTATTTGAATTTATTTGCGATTCAGGTCGACTTATGGGATACTTTGCTATTGGATACGAAGTCAATGTGTGCTGTGTTCCAGCTCAATATTGACCATCGTCATATCTGGTGAAAATGTATACAAATAGCAGACGATGACGACGACGGACCAGAAAAATAGGGGGATCGAAGTGAAATACACACGCACGTACAATTTTTTAAGGTAATAAATATAGTGTGTCTGCGTGTGCCCATAATACGTATATGCGTACGATGAAATCCAAAGATTTTGCATCATAATTTATATTCATGCATAATTTTGTCTGAATTTTAGTGTTGCTCCCTTTCTGCAAGCAGCACCATCCATGTTCTTTTTGCTATTCGTATTCGTTGCGTGTTTTTTTCCTTCTTTTTCTTCGTTTCTTCTTCAATTTACACTTTCAATTTAAACCCTTGGCGGAACCCAAAGATTGCATTCAAGCTATATTATTGATGATGTTCACATTGATTTAATGTATATGAGCATCAGCAGCAGAAGCAGTTGGCGAGAATAAGGGAGAAATCATCTTAAACACAATCGCCACGAACGAGACACACACACAGGGAGAGACACAGAGAGAGAGAGAGAGAGAGAGAGAGAGAGAGAGAAAAGGGAAGGGAGGAAGCTGTAACGAATAAACGCGGATTTGTATATGTGTTCGGGTGCCGTTACTCTTGATTTCTTATGGGTTCTAGTTTTTTTTTTATTTCAGCTCATGTTTTTCTATACATATTTTTTTGCTTTTTCTTTCTTCTTCTCTACTCTTCTCCATTTTCATCGTTTCGCTCAGCCATTTTTTTTCTTTAGTTGAACAGCTTAAAGTTATTTACATTTTTATTATCTGTGTATTGTTCTCTGACTTTGATTCTTCTCCCCTTTTTTCCAGCGATTCCGCTCGTTCTGACTGAGCCGAACGATGGATCTTTTACACGCTGTTCACCGGTGTGAATGTTTTCTATCGCTTCCCTTTTTTTCCTTATTATACGATTCATGTCGGTTTCCACTTGGTACGTTCAAACACTTTTACCCTGTTTGCAATTTTTTTTTGTCGCTTTCCACCCAGAACTCGAGTGTGTATGAAGATGTGGGTTTGGTGTCGAGCGTACTATCTACACACTCCTTTAAGGTGTTTGAATAGATTCCAATTTTCGACGAATACATCTAATGTGTGACAGTTTTTGAGTGTTGCATATGAGAGAGATACACAGAGAGAGAGAGAGTATTCTTTTCTACGACGAACGACAACCATCGTAATGATATAGCGAATGCTAAATGTTCATCATTTTCACCGCACACACGGTAACATGATTTGCGCGAACGACGGGCCTCTGACTTATGCTCAACGAATGGCATGCTTATTGAGTCAAACCCCCTTGATTGTCTACTGATTTTAAGACGGCATTATGCGCGCGTGTTCAATCACATCACTGCTGAATATGTCATCATAATGTATTCATTGAATCGCAAATGTGATTCGTGCAGCAATGAAACTGATGAACAACGAAAAAAAAACGATGATGAAGAAGAAGAAGCGGATGTGACGTGAAAGTCAGTTTAATGAAAGTTAACAAAATTAACAAAATTTGAAGCTTATTTTATCGCCTTCATGTTTCGCTTGTTGACGACTCATGAAACTCTCTATAACCACTCTCGATTAAATTATTTTTCCTGTTTGCTTCCGTTGATTCCTCCTGAGTCTTGTTCATTCTTCCGCTCTTTCTTAACACTTTTATCAAATCATTAGAAGCTTTCAAGTGAATTTTCTTCAGTTTCAATTATGTTCTGAGCCAATTTACTTGTTTGTCATACACCCTGGAAAATACAGCTCAAACCGAATTCGAATGTAGAGTGTTGCGATCAGAAGAGTGTAGGCATTTCGATGGTTTGAATTTCAACTTTCAATGGTTACGGGGAATATTTCATTGGTTTGTCTCAAATTAATTGAGAGTGCATAAGCCGTATATATAACATATACATTTATCAGTATCAAATGGGATAGCATGCATGCGAGTCGCTCCAAAGCACTTACAAACATATATATTATATGCTTGCTTTCTATGCGATGGAGACAGTATCAAATTTCAAAATGACAATGCATCAAGGAACGTACCACCCAAAAATTTATGGCTTATGCCACACACACACACACGCACCAGCCAAAGAGCAACACACTCTTGGCGCTTTGAATGCGAAACGAAACTCTAACCCAATCTCCTTCTCTCACTCTCTTCCTTTCTTTCGATCGTCGAGCGAAAATAATTCTTGGTTTGATGCAACATAAGTTTATATTACACGCATTCAATATTTGTTGTTGTTAGCTTGATTGAATGTGGTAGATAGTTTTTGGCGTTGATAGTTCTTGAGTCGCAACCAAAACGGGCCCATAATATATGTGTGCGCTTGCCTCGTTGGATGGCTGGCTGTGCGGGAGAGAGAGAGTGAGAGAGAGAGAGCATTGCGTATAGTTCAGAATTATCGATACCAAGTAAAATCCACAATGTTTTTTTCGTTGGTGTTGTTGTTAAACAATGCTTATACATTCATGATATTCCTTGCCTTACAAAATTTCGGAGTAAAAAGCAGCAGCCATGACTTAATCTGTGCATAATGACACACACAAAAGAGATTGTTTGACTACAATGAGTACACACAGAGAATTTGTTTTGGCGAACAGTTTGCCGATGTTTGTTTCATATCGGGCAAATTCATCGATCACAAAAACACACACTGAGCATGGTTTTTTCATTAGCCAACAAAGTTGATACACAATGCCAAAAAGTTAAATATTACTGTTATGCTCTGTTAAACTATTTTTCGGCTGTTGTTGCTGCTGGTGGTGTGCTTGTCTAACTTGTTGAGACTTTAAAGTCAGCTCACTGTCTCTCTCTCTCTCTCTCTCTCTCTCTTTCTCTCTCTCGCTTGCTCGCCCAACCGAATTGGCTTATCCATTCAGTGAAAATATTTGGCGAATAAACATATGCGCACGGTTAACGTCAATATGACAAATTGCAACTTTGTATACAGTTTTGTTTACATTTCAGCTCCAAGTCATTTCTTATGTTTCACTTGAGTAGCTTTCGCTATAATTCATCGTGTTTGGCTTGTAAATCGGGCAAACATCGATGTCAGATTAAAGTTTTTTTTCTTCTAGGATTTTCAAAGCAAGACCACGAATGAGAAAAGATGATGATGAGAGAATAGAAGTTTTTCGGGAGACTTGATTATACACACAGCACCACATGCAATAGAAGCAAGCACTTTTGCTTGTATACATGGCTTGTTTTCATAATTTCTTTTCTCTTTGCTCTAGCGAAATCATTACGAATTCTTTTTTTCGCCGTTGCTTCATCTTCTGATTGGAAATTACAAGATGCGCGAAGCACTTGAACCAATGTTCATTATATCGTATAGATAAAAATCACTCTCGATACCATTTTGCCATTTGCCATGCAATTCGTTTGGTTAATTTATATACAGGAGCGATCGGAACGTGCAGAGAAGGAAAAAAAAACTTTATAAAGTCTTTAAAAAAGCAGTTAGAACGAAAACTTAAGGGAAATGCAATTGAAGCGCCAGTAAAAGTTATAACCCCGTTCATATTCAATCCAAAGAAGAAAGTTTGCAACGGGCATAGCGAAATGAGCCAAGAAGAAAAGTGAGATGGGAGTAGAAGCTGGAGATAAATGAAGAGAACGAGAAAGAAAAGAATCAATAGAAGCAATTGTTTAACTTCGAAGAATCACAGGCTTTAAACGTGCGGCACGGTTAAATCGCTAAAGCCAATAGAATCCAGCGCTAAACCAAAGAACAGTAAAAGAAAAAGAAAATGCACACAGCACAAGAGAAATGAGAAGAAGAAGAAAAACAGACACACACACAACGATTTTTATGCGAGAAAAAAGTCAATTGTAAACAATTTGCATATTATTAAACTAATTTCACTGGCAAATAATGAAAAAATAAATAAAATATAAACGTAATATTGATTTTTCTGTGTTTGGTTTCTTCATTTTCTGGTTGTTATGCCTTGGTTTTTCTCGTTACACTGTCCCCGCTTTTTTCTTCTTCTTCTTTTTGTCTATTTTTTTTCTTTTCTCTTTTTTCTCTCTTTTTTCTGTACCAACGAATAACGTCTTCTATGCAAACGTTATCGTATTTCAATTCACAAAAGAAACTTTTCTGCTGTGCTTCTTTTCATCAGCAAAAGCGAATTCATATTTGGTAAAATGAAGTCGGGCTTTGTCGTTGTTATTTGTGCGTTTTTTTTTTGTTGCTTTTCATCCGATGCAAAAAAGCCAATAATTGGATTTTACTTTTAGGTTAAGCAATTCGAAATTTAAAAAAATTCTTCATCCGAAAAATAATTGGTCTAATGGAAACGGCCGATTTGTAACATCTTATTTTAAGACAAATGAGCGGATCGCATTTGAAATGGTTTATCATTCATCTGGTGATATATGTATGCGTACGAATGTACGTAACTACGCGTGTGCGGCATGTGTTCATATCAATTGTTTATTTAGTCACATTGTTCGTTTCTAAAACGTATTGAGCTCATATATCGGATTTTAATAGCCGTCGAGACAAATGATTTCCATACGCTTCATTTTTAAAGATACCGTTTTTTGTGTTTTGTTTTGGTGTGTGTTTTTTCAATTGTGCGACACATATTTTTGTCGCTCAAAAATAGACACAAACGAAATAAAAAATAGCATGCAACGCCCTGCCGATTTTGACTGGCCAATTGGTACCCCGGTATCATTTAAAAACGATGATGTTGACAGATTTTTTTCTTTGTCAATCTCAGGCGAAGAAGAAGAGAAAAAACATCGAAACAAAAATATTTGAAAGTACAGTTCGAAATTGGCCATGAAATTGTCGTGATGCCAAAAATCTGAAACGGTATTATCGATGGAACGCTTCAATGCATACGTAACAGCTCAGTTCGATCTGCTTTTTTCGGATCGTTCGTTAGTTCGGTGCGTTCACTTTGAAGTTTCTTACAAAAGATAAATAACCATTTTTGGATTGTAATCGTAGGAAGTGCGAGGCGTGGGTAAACGAAACGAAATTCCATGATCAAACCGAAAAAGCAACGACAAAGTCGATAATAAACAAAACAAAATCAAACCAGGAAAAAATACATAACAGAAATTTTATGCGAAAACCGTAAAAAACGAGCGAGAGAAATGAAAGAATGGGCTCACGTGCACATGCAGGCAAATTATCAACAATTGAAGCATTTTGTGAAATATGATTTGCCATTGCGAGCACACAGCCACACACACACTCACACACTCACAGGCCACAGACAAATAGAGCACAACGACAGAATTAAAAGCGTGCGCCGATCAAAATATTTATAACACAAACCGATTACAGTACGGCAAAACCTTTCAATTTAATTGATTACAAAAGTTGAACACTGGCACAAACATCAAACAAAAAACCTCATATTGACAGAATGAATGGGAGAGCAAATGAGAGAACAGAGGGAAAAAAATTTGCTGCGTCTATGTCTACATTTTTCCCATATAATTGACGGCTTTTTCATTGAACAAATACGATTTTATTGACGACAGCCTGGCGTAAAAAAAGGCCTTTTTTTTGGTCGAAGGGAGAACCAAACTGCAACATCAAATATTCGAAATGGACCAAATGCGCTCGAGTTGCAGTATTCGGATTTCTTTCTCGCTTGCCGCTCTCTTTTTTTGTTGCAATTTCAATCAAACTTGTATTTTGTTTGAAATATGAATGGGTGTCCAGTCCATTGACAGAGAGAAGGCACGAGCAAAAAAAAAAATGGCGAGAAGCGAACGGACATTGACAAATCTGATAAAATGACCCAAAATGGAATTGAGGATGTGTTTCAATGGACAAGCACTTTTCGTTTGAATTGATGGAGTGAAGTTTACATTGGCGAGGCTTCTTGACGCCTCGAAAATTGCAATCGTAGTTCACGTATATATATGTACTTTGACCCAGAGTATGTGTGTGTGTGTGACCAAATAATTCAATAACCCAACTGAAAACCAAAATAAAACGAAAAGTTAAACTGTGCCAGGGCAATAAGTGGTATGTTGGAAGTTTTTCGGTCAACAGCTCGCTCTCTCTCTCTCTTTCACTTCGCATGCGAATACCGATGATGGCTTGAGTAACTGAATTCATTGCTACCCATGTTCAATTCATCATCTGGAGAGTGTTGTACACGTTGCATTTTGCTGCTTCGTTCTCCAATTTCATCCGAACCATATTTCACCCATCTAATTTATCGAGCTCTCTCTATCCATCTCTATCTCTCCATTCCACATACACTCTATCGTCAATTACTTACTTCACTATGTAAATGGCACCCGGCAACAGGAGCCACTGCATTTATTCTCACTGTAGTTGAAATGCACGCATAGTGTCTCAGTGCATTGAAACGTTCAATATTCAACTGAGTTACCCGTCCCGCACAAAGTTGCTATGCATTGCTAAAACCCAATTCGAACAATTATACGTCGTGTATCTGTCGAACGAACGGAAGGGCCCAACGCACACTGCTTTGAACGAAAAACCAGAGAAATTGCAAGAGCTTTCAATTTCGAAAGATGACATACGTTCTCATTCGCCCAAGTAATTAATTTGTTCAACGCAAATCATTATTTATGATATACACCACTTTATTATACAAATTTATTGGTCTTCGATGGACACTTGTGAAATGCATCATCAGCCTGGAACCCGACTTTCACGTGTAGTATACAATCAAATATCGCAATGCGTGATCAAATCGGTTGACATTTTGGGCTTTTGATTCTCTTTATCACTTGGAAAGAGTTAATGTTCCTCGGATCACTTGTCACATATTTCACATGAACATTTTCGGTTTTGACACAGAATTGGCATGTACTTCGAATCACAAAAAGGTAGCCCATTTTGAACATTTGCAGCAGCACAAATACCATACGAATTTCGATGGTGTGTGTTTGTGTTTGTGTTTGTACACCGTAAAAGTTTGCGGTATTAAAAATATTTGCCAATGCTTTGCGAAATTTATTTTCGAGGGTTGATGCTGCAGTTCGATTGATTTTTATTAAATGCCTTTTAAGTCGCACTTCTTGGCTTAAGCAGATAAGTAGTTGCGACCGTGTGTGTGAGAGAGTATGGGGTCTTCTCTCTGCAGTTCCGACTTACTAGCATAAGCATAAATGCAATTCCATGGAATCGAAAAATGTGTGCGTCTGTGTATTTTTATGTGCCGGATGATGAATGGGGATGAGATGAAAAAGTGTGTAGCGCAGATATGCCGCAGTAAAAATTCAATCAATGTGTGTGTATGAGAGTAATGGAATCGGCCGAAAAGAGAATCTTTATGCGGTAACAAAGTGAAAAGGAGTCTGGTGAAGCAACCCCAAAAATAAGTGCTAACCCTTATGTAATAAATCTTATATTTTTGTTAAAGATGAACAAATACCACAAATTCTGTGTGTTACATTTGCTGTTGTGCACTTGAGATCGCTTTGCACCGCATGTAGTCTGAAAGAGGAGCAACGGTCGGCCGATATTAACGACAACGAAAAAGGAAAGAAGAAAGAAGAAAAAGCAGCAGCAATAGCAACAGCAACAACCATAACACCAAACGTCATAGAGAAGCCGACGAACGAGACACAAAAACAAAAGTGAAACTCAGGAGGAGAAGCAAATAAATAAGTCTCGAGCAACGCAATAAGTCATATTTACAAGCTTTAGTTGTCAACTTTCTTGCGAATAGATTTTTCGAAAGAGTCGCACATCGCAAGCGGAGAACAGTTTCTTTTCGATCGCTTAAGCCCATACATATTTTGGTTGCGCATTTATATGAGACTCAATGTATATTTTTTGTTCGGTCGATCCACTCCAATCTACCACACCAGTACACCAGCCAGAATTGCATCGGTCGGGATTGTGTAATGCTGTGGCGGTTTTGTTCGTTTTATTGAATTTTATTGTGTGGTTAGCATGGACCAAAGGTTTGTTTCGATACATGTTGATTCCTTTTTAAATGTTTGGATTATGTTGTTCACAACATGATGATGTTTCTCAAATTATGGGATCATCATGTAAGCACATTTAATTTCAGTTTCAAGTTGATTTTTAATAGCTCGCAGCGCGTACATTCGTACAAATCGCATCGCAGCAAGGAAAAAAATGCATGTTTCTTTTCGGAATGTCGAAATGAGCGAAAAAGAGAGAGAAATCAAGAGAAAAGGGTAGAGAGAGAGAGAGAGAGAGAGAGAGAGAGAGAGAGTGCGTGTGAGAGAACAAAGCCATTTACATTTAACTGGATTCGTTTTAAGTGACAGTTTTGCATTTTTAAGCATTTGTGTTTTTTCTCTGTGTTCGAAATGGGATTGTGCACATTTTAAAAGAGTGCTCAAGTTTAATGGTTTAGTCATAATCAAAATGGTGTGGAATTCGTGCATGTCGACGAGCACGGTGTGTGTGTGTGTGTGGACCGGGCGCATTGGCACTAGGAACAAAAGGGCGAAACATCATTTCTAGAACCAAACGTAAATATTTACATTTGACTTTCAACCCGAAATGCTGAAAAATCAACACCGAATCCATTCGGCATACCGCTATTTGCAATTATTTTCGACGAACCTTTGCTCAAACACTCGCTCATTGTGTGTGGTGTTTTTTTCCCCATTATTTTCATTTCGTTCGCTCTTTATTGTAATGATGAAATGTGCAGAATAGCGTATTGAATAGAATTGCAGTGCTACAAAAATTGCACACTCTTATTGTAATCAGTCATGGTGTTTGAGAGAGTCGCGAGACGACTCATGATACTTAGCACCTTTTTGAAAACCATCACCACCGCTACCAATTCAAATAATGAAGCGATCAAACGAAAGCGCACACATTTGTTTTTTCGTTGCTGTTGTTGTTTTATTATTGATTGTTGTCTCTGTTGCTCCCCTGGCTACGCATCAACGCACCAGCAACTTTTTCCCAATCACTTAAATCACTAGCAATTTTTAATTCACTGTTGCATGTCGTGCGGTGCGGCTGCTGCTTTTTTTTCCATTGAAAGTGCGCATAAATTATTTGGCGTGCGATTTATTAAAATCATAATGGCAACAACAATAAACGCATAATACTAACTGAAAAATAAAAACATTACACAACGCAATTACTCTTCGCAAAGAAGTGTTCTCCGCATTGCAAAGAATACGGCAAAGTGAATTGCACTCACTGCGTATATGTCGGCTATGCACAGACACACACTCACACATGCCAATGGGCGTAAGTTGAATTGCATACACTCTCCATTATATTCCAGCATTGAACATTTAATACAAAAGTTTTTAATTAAAAATCAAGAGCTACAAGAATCATGTGTGCAATAAATTTTCGTATGTGAATTTTTTTTTTTTTTACTTTACACACAGTGTGTTCCGCATATTTTTCCAATCTCATTCTAAAAATGCCGCAATCTTTTTTTTAATCGCATTTAATTCTCGGATATTCGCTGTGAGAGACGCATATTAAATCAAATATAAACTAGTTGATTCGATGTAGATCGGTTATGTGTATGTGGCATTTGTCATGCTTGATTTACGGTCTTGCAAGGTCTTTTGCACCAAGCGTTCACACTTGAAAATATTGCAGTCTTATCAATGACATCACATCCAAAACATCATGCCCAATGTTTGATGTTTATTTGATGTTTCTTTTTTTTTGGTTCGTTGAAACATGGATTATATCAAGCATGTGCATTAAAGTGCATTGCCCCTGATTTTTGTCCCGCTTGCTTTACACTTCAGATCGTTTTAATGAAGCTGAGAATTTTGCTAAAGTAATGTTCTGAGCTCTAAAACCAACGACAATAACAACAAAAATGGGTAGCATTTTCTTCTTCTGGTGACCGAATTCTTGTTCGATTTATGTTTAGCTCGGCCAACAAAGCTGCTCTCGGGCTCTAAATAAACCGGTGCACTGAAAAAAAAACCTTTATTTTTCAGTAAAAAAGGAACATTTTCAATTTTTCACTGTATTCACGTTTAATTTACGGATTTTGACTCGAGAATAAAAAAAACTCGGAAAACTCGACCACTGAGCAAACGAATTGTGTGTTCAATATCTAACGGAAAAGTTGTTGAAATTGTCGTGCATTTGCATTTTATACGGACAAAATTGTGTACGTATTTTATGGGGACAAAAGAAGAACTACCACGTCTCTCTCTCTCTCTCTCTCTTTGCGTGTGTATACAAGCATTTTTTGGCAATTGCGCGTTAAATTTATTCGTTGAGTTTTATTTTGCATGTGTGTGTGTGTGTCGAGTGAATTAACTCGAAATCTGTGAATGTGTTCGGAATGCAAACAGCCAAATACACACAAGCGTCAATTGCAAATTGGGCAACAATTTTTTTTCTTCTTCATGCTTTGCTCGCGCTTGGTTTCGGAAATGAAGTAAATAAAACAAGAATAACAACAACAACAGCAACACCAGAAAAAAAAAGTGCAGCGGATGATCGCACGAATGTGAAACGAATGCAAATGCACACGTATGGGAGCTTTGATTCGTTTGGCTGTCTCCGTTGTTGTTTCTGTTGGCAAATGGAAGCGGAATGGTTTCCAGAAGTCATTATCATTTGTAAAAATTAATACGAATTCATTTTGTTTATTTATTATTTATTTGAGTTCGGTGTATATTTTTTCCGTTCATCTTGGAGAGTCTTTTTTTTCGCTCTCTCGCTCAATATTTTTATCTGCTCGTTTATGTGTTTAGTGTTCGCAGTTTCCAATTCCATTTAGGCGAATAACGAATCGAATGGAAAGTGTGTGTGTGTGTGTGTGTGTGTGTGTGTGTGTGTTTGTGCGCTGCTTTTTTTCGCTCTCTCTCGTATTGAAATAGAGTTTTACTGCACACATGCATGTGGTAATACGAGAACACGTTTACCATTTTTGTCCGAATCGAAACACAGAATATGTGTACATGAATTGAATAAAACGTATTCCGTTCGTTGAATACATGATGAATCATATGCGGATGTTTATTGTTATAAATGTGCAAAGTCTGAAGAAGCAAAACTATAGTGGAACAACGACGACGACGAAAAAAAAACACGACCAAGCAAAACACAGCGCGTTCTTCTCGAACACATAAACACACACACACACATCGACCGATTCATTGTAAAACTGATGTTCACACACATCATACTGAATACAGTCATTATGATTTATATTATACAGATGATTTACGGAGTCGAACCGGCAAATTTTTTCACACTCATTTGTCCATATATATCTGCTAGATATGTGTACATATATGCGTTTTACTCATTCAAAAAGCCGATGTGTCTGTGTGTTTGAATGTGTCTAATTGAAGCGATCTAAAAGCCCTAAATGCAATGTTGGCCGTCGATTTGGCATGGACGCGTGATACGATGTAAAGAATTGAGCCCGGTCCATGTCGATGCTGTTTTTCGAGCAATTTCAGCTCCGGAACTCAGTTGCACAAACACATAAATTGTGCGATTCGTTTACGATTTGTTTTTGTTTTTGTTTTTTTTTCGTTTCGCTGCTCAAAAAAAAGATCCTATTCACAGGGCAAACGTAGCAGCAAATCTTTTATTCCGCAATTAGATGAGAGAAACGAGCTATGCTTCCCATTAGCTAGTCTCAAAGTCATTTGATTCTATTTTTAATGATGCTTTTTGTAATTAGCAAACTCTAATCCCATATCTTTTGCTCGCTTTTACTATTTGGTGTTAAATTTACTGCAACTGTTTTATAGCGATGATGAATACGAAATCATTTTTTGTTATTCTCGTTCTATTGGTGTTGTTTTCGTTATATTTTGGGCGAGACTCACTCGCTTTCATTCCCGAGCGTCGATCTGCAAAACAGAGACTCTCTATCTAAATATGTTATTGTTTGCATCAATTTAACGTATCCGGCACACATTTTAATGAATGTGTATCATACACTGAACATCTCTAATGCACAACGGTAAATGGTATTGTCAAATGGTCGCCGGCCGATTCGCACGGTTTTGCATGAATTGAAACCATATACACGATGGCTCAAGCGTAAAGATAATCGATTTGTTTGGATTTATTTCGAAATAAAATCATAGTGAGCAATTTGTGGCTGCTGGTCATGCTTCATTTTAATTGGATTGAAATTGCGACTATCCCAGTTTTTTGAGGTAATGTCCGGTACACACCAATTGCACATACATACCACACAACTAGCTGGCTGTCGGTCGTCGTCGTCTATCGAACTAGATAGAGTGAAGAGAGAACGAGCAAGAGAAGAAAAAAAGAACAGGTCTTCGAAAGCGCATAGAGAATGCAATTGCAATGCACTCAGTATTTCACGGAAAGAAAAGTGCATTGCATTGTGTGTACGTCGGGCGTATTCAATGTGGAAATACTTGTTTCTCTCTTTGAATCTGGTTTTATTTAGAAGACAGACAGACAGAGAGAGAGAGAGAGAGAGAGAGAGAAATATAAAATAATACGTAGCGAAGAAAAAACAACAACCGAAGAATGATTTCGCGCCTGCAACCGTTGTTATCGTACTCATAATGCATCCGTCCTTGACGGGTCATCTGCTCTGTAATTTTTCCTACGTAATTCACAAGCTGACAACAATTAATTGTAAACAAGCGGCCCAACCACATTACGACACGATCTTTGCATGCAGATTCTGTTTCTGCACTGAATCATTTTGGGCAACCGTAGATATCGTATTTGCTGGCCCAAGAAACAGCACCAAACCGAGTTGCTTGCAATAAACCACCTATACATTCGACTAATTCTGCTGCTTGGGAATGTGTGGTAATTGGGTAAATGCAAAAATCATGTTAAAATTTTGCAATTCTTTTCGTTATGAACTTGAAATGGAAAAAGTGTAAATTGGTAAACTGGTCATGTTCATTGGGAACTAAATGTCTTCTCGTCTCCGTTTTTTTTTTTCGTTTCGCTATGAAGACAATGCTCTCAGTGCCTATCGCGTCGACACATTTTGCCGACAGACACAATTAACACCATACACAAAGTACTTCGGGTCAAGATTGATTTGTGCCCGAGTTGAGTCAACAAGTCTCCATCTCTCCGTCTCTTACTCACTCATTCGTTTTCACTTACGATTTCGGTTTAAATTGAATTCCAAGGAAATAGAAATGTTGTTTGCCATTTCGGCAAAAGTAAATTGAGAATGTTGTATTGCATGTAATGTTGCACCAGGAACATCATCTTCAATTCGCACTTTGAACGATTCGCAAATATTCGCTCTTTTGTTTGACTGCTTTTGTCAATAATCATGTTTTTTCGAAGATAGAATTTTCAAATCAACTGACATAAGCTTGTGTCATCACAACTGTTTATTTTCGTGCACCGTTTGTTCAGTGTTGTGTCAATTGAGTGTGGTGAGTCAGAGTAGAATATAGACTGAGCGATAACTGTTTCCGTTGAAACATGCTTTTGGCAAACAAAACAAGCACCCAAAAAAACGGAAATTTACGTTAATTTGGTACTTTTCTTTATCGCTTAAAAAGTCCTATTTTCTTGATTATCCCACAAATGATTTAATATGCTTCGTTTGCTATGAATAATTTGCGAGAGAGGGAGAGAAAGAGAAAGAGAGATGCACTTGAGCGCGAGAAAACGGCAAGAATAAACGATTAACGAGCCAGGCTTTTTGAACATATTCCCTCATAAATGATTGAAATGAGTTTCACGCTAATGCTTAGCGCTATCAAGTTCAAATTGGTTAGCACATCAAATATTTTTGGCGGCATGACTCGAGTTAGTGGCAAACGATGCGTCAACATGGTCAAAGACATCAACTCAAATGATACTATCACAAGATCCACAATAATCGAATGCGGAGCCAACAAGTATGGTTTACTGTTCATCGCTATACTGGATGCAATTGCAAAATGAAGAGGGCGGCAGCGCTTGAGGAGAGAGAGAGAGAGAGAGAGAGAGACAAAGCGACAGAGCAACAAAAAGCAAAATGGCAATTTTCAATGGCTTCTTTTTAGCTAACCGCTAACATTCCATTCCTACACTAGATTATATTTATACACATGTCAAATGAACCCTAAAACGCTCGGTTTCATATAATTAAACGGATTTGTGGTAAAACAATAACAATATTGCGGCCAGCAGCAAAATGCATTCCATTTTTCAGTCGTCCGACGCAAAATTGATCGAAACGTTTTGTTGACCGACAACAATTCAACGTGTGGCCAAACAGTATTCGATTCATTTCGTTGTTTTGTATAGAATAACATTCATTGAATGTGAATGGGAAATCGACGACTGTCCTATTGTTTCTTGAAATATCCGTTGGGCGACAACATTGACGATTGACAGTGCCATAGCGAGAAAAAAATAAATAAAAATAAAACGAAACCCGTTTTTTGTTGCATCAAATTCCGAATAGAAATCCATCGACATAATAATCAAGCTATTTTTATTGGTTTCACTTTCGCATACAGTTTTCTAGTCAGTTTATTTTACGTTCATGTTTTCTATTCTTTCTCTCTCCTCACTCTCATCAGGGCTTAATTACTATATTAAGTACATTTTTATAGTCAACACTTGTATGAGCGGTTCATATGCCGTTTTATTGATTCCTACGTTGTGTTTTTCATTCTCTCTCTACTTCGATTAGCAAACAAATCACATAGCTGTAACGCAATCAGTGAAGGGCACTGATGACAACAAGACTAAAATTACTCATGTTATTCTTGTTGTTTCGGTGATACGAAATAGAGCCACAATGTCTCGTCGAATGGAATAAGAATTTTTAGTTTTATCAGGAAAAAAAAAATATTTTTCTTCGTAATCACCAAAATGACGTAAGTTCATCAAGCACAGGAAATACCAATTTCATTACATTGCAACGTTTCAAGCGTAGTCGACAAGAGCTTTTAGTCATCGTAGCCATTTTTATATGTTATCGAAATTGATATCGTTTTGTAAATGGTAAACTGTTAAATGACACAAAATTGAAAATTCTGACTTTATAACATCATTGAAATGTGTATATTTATGTGGTCTACGACCGAATTGATAAGTTCGACTTCAATGCTTGCATTGTAGACGACGCGTTCAAATTGATCTTCAAATAAACGCCAGAGAGATGGATGGCTTTCAGCAAACGGAAATCGAAATGAGTGACATTGAGGTCATTTTTTTGCATCTTTCGCATCAACAAGCAGTCACTCTCATCGCACGCGCGCACGCTCAGCAAGCGCACATATTTCGTGCTCATGGTGAAGATGACATTTTTATTTCTCATGTCACTTATGCCATAATCGTTGCTACTTTGTACAAAAAATATTATATGTACAAACTTTGTTGTTGGCATTTAGTGCAGTTTGTGTAAGTATTATAATATCATTTGCAAGTTCGTGACTCCACGCTGAATGATTGGCGGGACCAAATAGCGGCAAGAAAGAAAAATTCGACCGAACTGGCTGTATTCATAAATACGAAGAAACACATGACATGAGTGCCAGTGACGGGAATCGATGTTGACTGGCAAAGCGCATAGAAACGCGTATGCGATGCGATAATAATAAAGGAAAATGAAATGAAATGAAAAATTGAATTATTAGACGTTGGCCATAAAATGTATGAGATATGCTCTGGATGAATCAACAGAATAAAAATACAGCAACACTGGGAAATATTTTATTTTGCATTATTATTTCGTGTTTCATTTCAATTCGCGTTGCATTTCTTTATTATTCGCACTCTTGAGTGCGCTTTATTTATGATTACTCTTTGAATACATCGCAAGCGATAAAGAATAACGTGCAACGACTACATCAGTGACGACGACGACGACGTCAACAACACCACCACCATAGACGCGAAAACAATGCAGGCAGCCGGCAAGGAGAGTGAATAAAAAAACAACAACGTAAAAGGCAACAACAGCAGCACTTGAACCGTAAGTATCGCAACAATAAAACGTTTGCAATCGCATGGGTTAGATAGTAAAAAACACACAGAATTTTTATGGATCTCTGGCTTTTATGATCTTTTGTGCATTTCAAAATGGTTTTCTGGCCAGAGGAAGAGGAGAGGGAGAGAGAGTAAGAAAGAGGGGGGGGATAGAAATGCAGCAAAAAATATGTGTATGCACACAACAAATGGCAATCAATCTTTGATTCCATGCCATTTGGATCGTGTAGTTAAGCAAAGTACGACATAGAGCAGCGGCGCAGCAGTGCATACGCGGTCTGGGGGGAATTTTTGCATTTTGTCAAATGTTCAGCGGTTAGTGTGGGCCACTAATGAATACCACATCGTACGCACTCACTCAATCACTCACTCACTCGCTCGCTCGTACATACGTTCACAAATATTCAATACACATTCGAAACGGACTGTAATCGTTTAACGCCATCTACACTGTTCATTGGATTGAAAACCACTTTATCTGCCATTTTCCGCATTTTTTGATGATTTAACGATTTGCGTTCGACGTAAAACCACAACATTATCATTAACAGTGTGCATTTTTTTTCCCAACACGAACACGCGCGAACCCGCGCGCATGCTCCTCATACATTTTGATATATCGCATTAAGATAACACGATTTTTAAGGTCAAAACCTTTTTTTTTCTGCATCCAAACCGAAAACGACGGAGAAAAAAAAAGAAATCATAACTTCATTTATGTTTGTTCACATATCATTAATTCAAGACGTTCAGTGTTCAAGGGCAAAACTCGGTTGAATTTCAAATTGCCCAGGCACCAAAATTGCAAATGCATACTATTTGATCCTTCTGAATTAACACCGAGTCCGAATAAGCAATGAGAGGCAGCGACGACGGCGGTGGTGGCCAATTGTGGCGAACGAGCGCACATACATAAAACAACAACGACGAAGACGACGAAGACGACGACGACGGATTGCATGTAGGAATCATTTGAATTTTAATGAACAAACAGCGAAAATTCATGAACATGAACTTAAATGGAAGGCAAAATGCTATTAAAAATGCAACATACAGAAAACGGTTGGGTTTCTTTTTCGGTTGGTTTCTTCATGTGTTTGCCGCTTTTATATGTGTCGCATAACCGCAACACGTTGCACACAGAAGTTTATGTTAGCGCCCAAAACATGCCTCTGTCAATAGTTTTGTTTGCTAAGCTAAAAAGGCCATTCGCATAGGAGGCCAATAGGCCAACAACACACATCGACTCACAGAATGCCATCCGTTTGGAACGGACTTGCATTTTATATATTAACTACGTTTCGGAACTTAAGTCACATCGTGTCTCTTGATGGCGCTAATATATTAAATTAGCTGCACACTTGATATAGTCCGTTTATGATTAAACAATTTTCAATTCGAATTTGATGTATACAAAGCGACCCATCAAATGTGCCATTCATGTACATCGTTGGGCTTAACATCCCGACACATATTCCGCAATGCCACATAACATTTATGTGGGTATACATGTATACGAGAAAAAAAAATCAAATTACGAAGCATATTTTCTCTTAAATATGTCGTGAGTGTTTATGGTCGGTAGTTTTATTTTAATTCCAACAATAATGTGAGTGTAGATGTATTTGGTGACCAAACGATCGAACGCGACATACAAGCAACATGATGTATGCCATTCCGGCCGGCATTTCACAGTAATAAATTTCCACAAGACTGAAATGGTTCGGTGACAGCAAAAGCGTTACCCATTAAATTGTTATGACTACACATAAAAAAGTGTGCTGTTTATATTCATATTCTGGTTCGTTTTTTTCTTTTTTGGTAGGTCATGTGATTTGATTTTGTGATGGTCGTCGTCGTCGTCGTCATTTCTTAATTGCATTCGGTCGGAATTTGATGGAATACGAAAGAGGAAATAATCAAAATAATCTGGCTTTGTTAATTGAATGCGACAGTCAATCAATTGATTGGTTTGCATACGATGTCGTCAATCGCGCACACGCGCTTTAGCGCACACCAACGACGCACACACACACACACAACTCTCGGGACAAATCAATTTAAATAACAATGAAGGCACGCGTGTTGTACTGCAAATGATGATCATTTGAATGTCATATACTGTCCATCTATGGCTCGGCCCGAAGCAACAACTCCGAATCGGTAGAGGAGTAATTCGATTTATGGAAATGGCGCAATAATTCCATACATTCAAATGAATCACAATCAGACAGTCGGTATCTTTCCGTTGCCGTTCCAATTCACACATAAAATTAGGAAACTTGTAAATTATTTGTGTGGCTTTTTTCGATATATATGCTTTCGGGCTGGAAATTTATGTGAAGTGTTTTTTTTTTTCATTCGATTTTAGTTTTGTGTTTCATTTTCAAATTCTATGAAAACACTGTATACATACGAAAACAATTATGTTATTTAGTTTTAGTCTCGCTCTCGCAAATTTGGTTGTTTGTCTTTCGTTTCGGAATAATATTAATCATTTGCTGCTACTATAATTTGAATAATAGAATAATGGATAGAAAATTGTACGTGCTATTCCAGTTCTCCATCATTAGAGCGTCGGAAGTGAAAACATTTGTTGAAACGCTATTTGTTCGCACTCGAAAACAAATCACAGCAAATGGCAATGGCAACAGTAATAAACAACAACCGACCGACACGAGTCGAAAATCGATATGGCAAACAGCGCCGTTAGAGTGTTTATTAAAACGAGAATACAGAATAAAGCTTCTGTCGATGCGAATATAGGTGAGACCGCTCGGTTGGGTGGTGTGCCATTGCTGAGAAGCACATGGAATATATTTTATTCATCCCCTTCAGCGAATTTTGATGATTATTCGTTGCGCAAATCAACGCCCACCAAACACTGTCAATCATGTCGGTTGTCATAGCTATTGCAAAAAAAAAAAAAATTAATCGCATTTGGATTTTGTGAGTCATAAGCTCTGGCCTCTTCTGATTTGTGTTACTTTAACATTTTTTAGGTCATCTCGAATTATAATAAAACAAACAGGAGAGCGAGAAAATATGGGATAATACATGAATTATTCGCTCGATTTCGTTTTCAAGTATAATCGATTTACATGAATAAAATATCAGACGAGAGAGAGAGAGAGAGAGAGAGAGAGAGAGAGAGAGAGAGAGAGAGAGAGA